>NC_066627.1:3147214-3214339 GCF_025201925.1 Gopherus flavomarginatus | reverse complement strand
CTGATGCCCAGCACATTCTCCTGCCAGGTCACTCTTGATCTGGCATCTGACGGTCTCGGTGGAGTTCCATTCACTCAGGTTGACCTGCAGCCAACTTTGCAGCCAGGTGCTGCCGTTGAGTTGCTCCATCCTCACGGCTCCCAGGTCCGCCCAGCTCACCGTCCATTGTCCAGTTGATACTGGCATTGGCCAGGGAGGTCTTGCACATCACAGAAGCTGATTTGTTCATGAAAAGCTCTTTCAAAGATGGGGGCTGGATGTAGGCAGATGGCAATGCTGGTTCCCGGCAGCCTGTGGAGTCAACATCGAGGACGTGGTCACACATAACGCTACCTGCCCAGTCACTGGGGGATTTTCGGATTATGGGTCCTTAAAGTTTAGAGCCTAGGGCATGTCTTTCTGAGCTGCTCAGCTTCTGCTGGCCTGGTGTGTCACACATTCATAGATTCATAGATATAAGCCAGAAGGGACCACTGTGATCATCTAGTCTGACCTCTGGCATAACACTGGCCAGAGAACTTCCCTGAGCTACTCGCTGCATGAACTAGAGTAGATCATTTCGAAAAACATCCTGTTTTGATCTAAAAATTGCCAGTCATGGAGAATCCATATCCTATGGGTAACTTTTTCCGATGCTTAATTACTCACAATGTGCACCTTATTTCCAGTCTGAATTTGTCTAGCTTCAACTTCCAGCCATTTTGATTTTGCTCTACCTTTGTCTACTAAATTTAGAGCCCTTTATTATCAATTTTTTCCATCTGTAGCTATTTATGAACTGTGATTAAGTCACCCATTAATAGGGCCCTACAAAATTCATGGCCGTGAAAAATACATCTCAGACCATGAAATCTGGTCTCCCCGTGAAATCTGGTCTTTTGTGTACTTTTACCTATACTATACTATAGGGTAAAAGTATAGAAAAGTACATAGTGCTTCTCAAACTAGGGATCCTGACCCAAAAGGGACTGCAAAGCTATTGTAGGGGGGTTGAGGTATTGCCACTCTTACTTTGGCCTTGCCTTCAGAGCTGGGCGTCTGGACAGCTGCTTTCTGGCTACCCAGCTCTGAAGGAAGGGCAGAAGCAATCCTGTGAACGCCTCTTGGGTTGGGACCCCAAGTTTGAGAAATGCTCACTTAAGGGCATTACGTGGTTATGTTTTGCTGTTTTTAAATACATATTCATCCTTTGTTACAACAGCATGAAATTTAAGGTTTAAATATTTGAAACCTCAAAATTTAAGATTTTAAAAATTCTATGACAGTGAAATTTACAAAGATGGACTGAATTTGGTAGAGCCCTACCCATTAACCTTCTCTTGTCAAGATAAATAGAATAAACATCACTAATTCTTTAATCATTCTTGTGGTCTTCTCTGAAACTGAGAAGTGAAGGCTGATCGTTGAGAATTGACTTTGATATCCAACAACTAATAGCTAAGAACTGATAGATGATAACTGAGAATGGACTTTTAATACCTGGCAATTCATAACTAAGAATTGATAAATGATGACTGAGAATTGATTTTCATCAATTCAATGATTGATAATTGAGAATCGACTTTTGGTAAGTGAGACCTGACATAAGAGTACTGACGGATGATAATTGCAAGATGACTACTGATGCTGGACAATTCATGACTGAGAACTGACAAACAATCTTTGCCGATGACATGCATATGGAGAAATTAGGGGAATATTCCTAGACCTAAAGGAAGAAATGAGATGAAAGTTGCAAAAAGGGGCAGCCTTCATGAACATGAGTCTGGGCATTGTTGAGAAGGGGACAATGACAGGAAGCTGTGGCCAGAGAAAAGACACCCAAGAAGGAGGAAGAGATTTTGGACACACAACTTCCATAAATGTCACCTCAATCCCCTAGGGAGCATGGACTGTCTCAGCCTGTGGAGCTAAGTCCTGCTCAGTGCTTACCAGTAGAGTGCAGCACCGTCTTCAGGATCATCTTAGTGGAGCTATGGGTCACAGTGCAGGTGTAGGGCTTCAGTGTGCTCCTCTCAGCCGCTCTGAACACCAGCTGACAGCTCTGCTGGAACCTCCCATCGCCCAGGGCCGTCGGAGAGGAGGGAAAGCTGCAGCTGAGCTGCTGATTGTTGACAGTCCATTGCATGTCTAGGTGCTTTGGGTAGAAGCCAGTGGCAAAGCAGGTCAGATTCTCATGCCCACCTATGTCTGGTGTGTGGAAGACTGTGACTGTTGGGGGAGATGGCTCCAGGAAATCTGAAACAAAGGGGTGGCTTTTTGTTGCAATTTAATTCATGCAGAAGGATGGGGGGGAGGATGCTGAAGGTGTTGGGGAAGCTAGAAAGCTGAAGAGAAGTTAAGCTCTAGTTACACCTAGAAATGTGGGTGTTGTGTAGAAGGAAAAGGCCAGAATGGTGAAGGATTTAGCTTCAGTGGAAATATCTAACCACCAAGCTCTTCAGATGCAAACGCTGAAAGTTCAGACCATGCCGCCCTATGGCTTTGGGGGATTATCATAATAATGTGGTGATTCTTAGGTTGCAATACAAATGCTCCATAGTCACACCCAATTGATTCATGTCATGTTGTAATGCAAATGCTGAGTCATGACACAATGGTATCATGCTATGATGCAATGCAAACCATGGGTGGTGGCAAGAGAACTGTCTCAGGTCATGCTACAATGCAGATGCTGCTATGCAACTAGGTCATGTCAAGGTGTGATGCAAACACTATGTCATGAAGCAACTGCATGGTGTTGAGTTGCTGTGCCAACACACATTAGTAAACCGTGACACAATTTTTCCATCATATTGTATCAAGGGGTAGTGCATATGCTGAATCAAGGTGCATTCATGCCATGCTGCGATGCAGTACAAACACTGTTCCATGATACAACTGCATCATGTTGAGATAGAGCATCAGTGCATCCTGGTTCTTCTTTATTTTGTCACAGCCAGATGTCAACATTTCACAACACAGCATCAAGACAACAGGTCATGGCATCCTGAATAACCACGTCATGACAGAACACTGTCAGGTTACAGCAAAACATTAACAAAAGTATAATCCTAGGAGGCCAAAATATCAGCATCTCTTGAGAAGACATCATACAACAAAGAAAAATCAACATATCACTATAGTGCAGTATACAATAAATCACCAGAAATCACCAGCAAGTCGTGGTGAAACACCATCTCATGACGAAAAGACATCACAACTCATGTCTATGTATCACTACATAATGAAAAAATAGCAATGTCATGACAAAAAATCATGAAGTGACAAAGTAAGATCTAACTGTGACATAATAACAACACGTCATGACAAAGTGTGTCCTGATAGTGTGTCACGTTTCCATGCAGCATAAAGCATGCCATGCTGGTGTGCAATTACTCCGTGCCATAAAGCCACCATGTCGCAACACAGCTACATCACATAGCAACACCACAATGCAGGGGTGTGACGCTAGACATCACCATATCATGACGAGAAATCACTAGATCACAATACTGCACCCTCATATCCCTCCACAGTATCATCAGACTGAGATAAAAGTCATTATCGAATTGTTCCTTCTAGTTGATTTCCCCAGAGGGGGCACCCAGTCCTAGTTTTAGAAAGCCTGAGAAATGGGTTCTCCCTTCCCTTAGGGAAAATGGTTCCACAGACTTGCAGAGCTCACCAACTCTTCCACTGCTAGGGAATTCTTTCTGGCATCTAGACTCACCTAACAGTCCTGCTGGTGCAGTGCATAGACGGCAAGAAATCATGCCCTATCATGCAGGTATATACAACCCCACTTTCCCACTGAGACCCTGGGTTTTTCAGGTAGCTTTGGGAATTCCTCTCTTCAGCCACTGAGGGCAGAGTAATGTATCCAGAGGGCTCGATGCTGTGGTTGTCCCCTTTTCCATTCGATTGAGCAATTCAGATGGGAAGAAAACCAGAGACCTCTCAGGTAAGCCACACCTCAGCGTTGGGGCTGGGTCGCACCGGCGATGGGAGAAGGAGGGATACAGAAGGAGCCTTGGCTATGCTGGCACCTGTATGGAGGGGAAGCGCAATGTGAGTTTATCAAGAGTGACTTGAAACCCTTAAGTCAATAGAGCTGGGGAATTGGATATGGACATCTCCCCTCTAGGTGGCTCTGATCAGCCCCAGGGCAGGGAATTGGCTGGCTCAGGGGTAGAGAATGAGACATGGGGTCTTTACCCTCTTGGGGGTCCCATCTCTGATCCAGATCCAAGTAGGGGACATTAGATGGCTTATTTGCCAGCTCTGTACTAGAGAGTGCTGTGCTACAGGATTTGGGGTATTGGACTCTCTCTCGCTGTCCTTTCCTATTGGTTGTCATCTACGTATCTGTTCTTCCTCTTCTCTGTTTATCTCCATAAACATCCATTCATCCATCCATCCACATCCATCCACCCATCCATGACTGCATCTCTCTCTCTCTGGGCCTTATGGTACCAGACCCCTTTCTGAAGGTGGCTGTATTTCAGTAAGGAGTGGGAGGTGTCCCTGTCCCTACCCCCTATAAAGCATTGGGCAAAGTCATTGATTATTGTTTGAGTCTCTTCTCCTTCTCTCACCCCTGAGCTTCTGGATGGTCTTCTCCATGCCCTGGAACAGCGAGCAGGGATGAGTCACTCTACAGAGAATGCTGCTCCCAGAGGCCCAGGTTTCCCTGGGGATGGCTAGGTGGCTCAGGAGACTCTGGGTATGGTTGCTGTGTTTTTTTGGCTTCTCCCACGGTGCACTGGCAGTCCAGATGGCACTGTCCAGCTCCCTGGTGAGTTTTGCTTGGCCCAGCTCATAGCCCACTGCCAGGTAAGTCAGGAGGGCTTTGCCTCGAGGGAGCAAGGCTTGCAGGGATGGCTTGAGGAGCTACAGGTTGGGCAGAGGGATGCTCCCCTGACAGGCTGGAGTGGAGAAGAAAGGTAGATATGTCTTTCAGATGGTGTGGCAGTGGGGAGAGGCTGCAGGGAGGGATGGGATGGGATAGAGGTTGAGGAAGCTGCTTGGGGTAGGGTGAGGGGTGCAGAGCAGAAGCAGGGCAGCATCAGGGGGACAGGGATGCCAGGGGGAGAAGTGAGGGGTTTGTGGAGCAGGGAAAGGTAGACCAGGCCTGATCCAGATGGGGTAAGGGGTGCAAAGTGGGAAGGGATGGGGGGATCAGGGTGGAGAGCAGAAGGGGCTGCAGAGATGAGGGAGTGGGGGAGCAAGAAGGGGAAATGGGGTCAGGGAGTGGAGGGGGAGTAGGTAGAGGGAAGGCAAGGGGCCAAGGGAGCATTAGGGGAGCTGACTCACCTGCACACTTGCTGATAGTACTGAGCTGGGGGCTACCGGTCCAAGGGTGGGTCACATGGCAGCTGTACTCCCCCGGCTCGTCCCACTCTGCCTGGGACATCGTCAGGTCGCTGAAGGAGCTGAATCTTCCATCTTTCCCCTGGAGGAGTCTGAGCTGGGTGCCCTCTCTCTCCTTCCCACCTGCCTGCCAGGTCAGCTGCAGGCCCCCGGGGTAGGAGCCGCTGGTGGAACAGAGCAAGGTGACAGTGTCACTTGCTCCTGGGCTTGGGCAGGGGGCAGGATGTGAAGTGTCACTGTGGGGGCACTGGGGAGCAATCCAGGCTTCAGGGAGAAACAGAGTCACAAGGGGGTGCTGACAGAAACCCTCCAGAATCATTGATCTGTCTGTCTGTCCATCTCTCTAGCTATCTACCCCCACACAGCTCATCTCTCTCTTTCTCTCCATCCATCCATCATCCATTCATCCAATGACTCCCATCCCCTTCTACTCCAGAAAAGATAGAATTGCCATACTGGAATGAACCCATTAGCGTGTTTAGTTTGGTATCCGAGCCTCGCTGCCATATGTGTAAGACTATGCTGGATATGTAGCAGCAACACCCCAACATCCCATCCATGATTGGTCCTGTCCGTTCCTGTATCATCTCTCCCTGATGCTCTGAATAAGCCAGTTGGTACATTTAGGCCTTTATCACATTGCCAGGAAAATAAATATTGCTGCTACAGTAGATCATTCTATAGTTCACCTTTGCTGATGGTCTTCTTGGTCACCTTTTGCTCTGGCTCTGTATGCTACTCCTCACGAGTGTAACTTGCCTCTTCCCATTTGTCCATAGTTGTTTCAAAGTGGTGGCTAGCTCTGTATGGACCATCCTCCATCCTTCATTCACTTGCAAGGTGTGGTTTTCCTTGCCACTTGATTGTCACTCCTTTGGGCCTGTGGTCATACGTAATACACTTCAATGTCACAATTTTCTTCTCCAGGTCTATGGACTGCAGGAGTTCAACCGTGGGTCTTTGTAGATTGGTCGAGGCTGCAAAGAAACCAGAGCATAATCTGATAGCAGCCAGGCTGCTCAAAAGGGAAAATCAAGTAGATATATATAGACAAAGTAGGAAAGGGCTGACTTACCTGCATGGAGTGACAGCAGTCCCTCAGGAGGGTTTGCGACAGAAAAGAAGGGGTTGTCTTCATGAGGCAACATGCAGAAGCATCAAGGAAAGTGGGCAAGAGAGAAACTCACGCAGGTTCCTGGAGTGGCACAGTCACCAACAAATCCAAAATGTGCACGGGTGTGTGGACCTACTGAGTTGAATGGAAGCGTCTCCATTCAGTTGTGTGGGGCATTTGGAGTTGCTGCCTTTGAAGTGCAGTCATCGAGGCTGAATGTCTGCTCTATCGAACGTTGTTGAGATTAGCATTGTAAATTAGATGCTGCAGGAGTTGAGATTCCACCTTCACATGGATGCCCAAGCCCCACAGTGGGGCAATGGAGCTGAGGGGTTTCTTTCCTGTGCTTGAATGCACTCATCAGCTTCTGAATCTGATACAGAATCTGCCCCACTCCAGCTCACATTTCCCTTGAGCACAGATTTTAATTGGGTGTCTGTCATGGCTGCAGATCCATGATGGCATTTCCAATATGCCAACAACAAATTGGAGGAATAATAAGGGACCATAAGGACAAAATTGTGAATCTTCCACCATGAGAATCCATGTCTAACTGTGAAGCAAACAACTCCTAGGGGGATCCATGGTTAAGAAGGAAAGAAATTTTTCTGTGAACCACCTCCCAGCCATGAAAGACCTCTGTGAACTTTCCCCAAGAGCAAGAGTGTCCATCCCAATGTCTTGGGCAAATCACAGCCCAATGAGATTACATTCTGCTCCTGCCCTGAAATTCCCTCTTGCAATTAGGACAGTTTTCCTGCACTTTCTTTACTGGTGATGGGGTCTGTGAGGCTGTGGAATCAACTACTCACGGGGTGAGTTGGGATTCCCATTGCTTGGAGAATTTCAGACTGGATAATGCCTTGGAGGAAAACGGAAATTTCCTGCACTGGAGTGGAGGGGACATTCCCTACCCAGCTCGGGTTGCAATAAATCATGCAGTTCTTGGTTTCACCAAATATGGCACCATAATGGAGATAGAAATCCTTCATTGCCACCTTCCTCACCAGGGCTCACATGGAGTCATGCAGCTGTTCATGCCATTGGTTGGGGTAAGAAAGTGAGTGGACATCCCCAAATTAACACCTGCCCCTGAGAATCCACTTACCGAGGGACACCTTTTCCACAACCTTCTTGGGCTCTTCCATGGCTGGGTGATGCACCACGCAGGTGTAATTTACTGCTCCTACACTTTTGTCAACCTTCAGGATGCTGTAGGCAGAGAAAGTGCCACTTCCTGACACAGGGCCATTATTGTAACTCGACTTGAGTTCTGGGGAGTTGTTCTTCAACCATGAGATGCTGATCTCTTCTGGGTAAAAGCCACTAGCTTCACAGATGAGAGTCAAGGAGACTCTATTCCCGGAGATGTCTTCATGGTAGGCTCGGGAGATGGTGACTGAGGGCTCCTTCTTCCTGATGCCTAAATGAAAAGGAAGAGGGGTAAGAGAAGAATAAGACTTGCTTTGGATGTCTAAGTTAAGGACTTAGCTCCAGCAGCTATCACTGTGTGAAGGGGCCAGGGAGGGTTGTTCAGGGTATGTGTGAAGCTAGACCAGGCAAAATAAAAACCCAACCACTGAGCATCATCTCCCTTGAAGCTCAAAGAGCCTGGACCTTCACCCAAACATTCAAATGAAGTCCTGAGCTTTCCCCTCATCCTTAAATGGAAACAACTTAACATCATCTCTTCTTGGTCTGCATCACCGTCATCACATTCATCTTCTTTACCACTATTGTCTTCATAATCACTTCCTTCCTCTTTATCTTCATCTTCTCCAGCATTATAATGTTCTTTCTCTTTTTTTCCTTCAACATCTTAATTTCCTTCTTCATTGTTATTGACATCATCTTCATCATCCTCCCAATCTTTATCCTCAGCTTGGTTTTTCAGTAATGGAAATAGACACAGGGCTTTGAGCTATTTCTGCATCCCAATCCTGAACCCTCACCCCAAACCTTGAACACACTATCGCCTCTTCACCCCAAGTCTCCACCATGCATCATCATAACATTGGGTCACCAACCCAATTTCTCACTCCGATGGAGCGTCTTCCCTCCTTCAAACACTCACAGCAAAATTCAACACAATTGAGATTTTCAAAGGCTGGCTAAGGGATTTGAGACCTTGGGTATTTCAATGGGATTTGGGCATTTAACTTCACTGGACACTCTGAGAGATTCTCACCAGAAACATCCCTGAAAGGCCAGATGGTGGTCGACAAACACCAGCGTGATTTCCAGAGGTAAGAAGTACATATGCACATCAGATCAGAGTCACAAATAGGACACTGAGTCCCTAACAGGCCACATCCCTGTTTCCCAGGGAGATGAGGGAAAGAAATTCTTGGAGGAGCTGGAATTCAGTGATAAGAAGACAGTGAGTACTGGGAAAACCTCTCACTGGATATTAATGGTGATCCCCTGAATGAGAGATTCACAGGGGAAATATTAATTACGGCTGAAATACAGTCCTGTGCTGAGGGCCTAGGCTCTGCTAAAGTCCTATTTGGGGGATTAACTGGGACATAAAGGCTGCTTAGGACGTGTGTGGGGTGAGTTTCACCCTCTAATTCCAATTCACAGTGACTGGAGTTTGTCTTTCCCTTTGAGATGCCAAGGCTCCTCACCTGTATTGCTCATGGTTATGTCCTGCATTAGTTCTCCAGAACAGGGTGTGGTCACTTCGCAGGTAAATTGGGTGCCTTGTCCCCATTGTGCCAGCGACACAGGGTGAGAACTGACCAGGCTGGTGGTCCCGTTGCTGTTCTTCTTGGGTGGTTCTGTCTTCACCGCAGAGCTGATTTGCCCATCCACTTTCCATGCGATTCTGCTGGCTGCTAAGTCATAGCCCAGAACTAGACAGGTAACATGACCAGAATTTTTGATGACATCTTCATAGGAGGGTTTGGTTAAGTAGATGATTGGGTCAAGTGAGCTTCTGAGGCAGGCTGAGAAATGCAAAGAGATGTCATTGACCAGTTCAAATAATGTGGAAAGGCAGAAAAAGATGATTGAAATCTAATTTAATCTAATCTATCCCTCCATCTCCAGCAGAACATTCCTAGTGTCCCTCCCATCCAGCCAGCCCTGGTATCTCTTTCTCTTCCCATCCACCTATAGCACCAGTTTCTCTATGGCACTCCTATGTCTCCCATCACATTGGGGTCTAGGTGAAGTCCCACCTACCCTTAGGCAGGGCTGGTTTCTCAGTAACTCTCCACCCCACCTCCCCGCCATGCACGGGCCCAGCCCCTCACCCAAGCACTTGCTGGTGTTGTGCATGGACAGCTCTGCTCCCACTGCTGGGTGGGTCACTTGGCAGGTGTAGACGTCCCCCTTCTCCCAGCTCTGCTTGGTGACGTTCATGCGGCTCTGCCCCATGTAGAAGCCATCTGTGCCCATTGCAAAGGAAAAGGCTGGGGTGGGGGGGCTGCTCTCCTTTCCATTCACCAGCCATTTCACGTTGGCTTGGTCGGGTTTGAAGCTCAGGAGGAGGCAAACCAGCTCCAGCTGGCTCTCTGTGGAGCTCTCCTCGCAGGTGGGCACCAGGAGGTGAACCTCAGGTGGCTTTGTCAAACCACACCCTGAGAGCAGAGAGAGGGGAAAACACAGTCCAGTGTTACTCTCTGTAGATCCCCAGCTCCCTTCCAGAGAGAAGGATAACTCTACAGTCCTCCCAGCACGAGTAACACCAGCCTTGTTGTGGTACGTTTACACTGAGTACTTTAATCAGCCTCCAGGACTGAGATTTTTCACAGCCATGTAAGGGATTAAAACAAATGGGAACAGGGCTCTTAAATCATCTAGGCAAATATTAAAAGCCTCCAGGCATTCTTCCTGCACGTGCTGCATGGAGTGTGTTCTCCCTGATAAACAGCTGGAACAAAGCTGGAACTTGAGCTGTGTTTGTTTATTTGAACATGTTTCCCTCAATTAATGTCCCCTATTTCAGGGGGACCGTGGCGCTGTACAGCATGACATGGCATCAGAAGAAAACCTGGGAGAGGACTGACTGTGTCTGACTATGGACAAAGGGTCAAATCTTCAGCTGATGTAAGTCAGCTCAGTGCCACTGACTTCAGAGGAGATCAGTTGATTTACACCCGTTGAAGTTCGGACCCCAGAATGCCTAGGGTTGTGGCTCTGGGCTTGTATCCATTTCAAAAGATGCCTCAGAACAGCCAGAGTGCAAGGAACACACCCAGCTCCATGACAAATGTGTACCAGTGCTAGCTCGGAAGGGGGTATAGCCCCTTTAAGGCCAGTGGTTCCTGGGAACTGTAGACCCATGGGGCTGCTTGCTGCTGTCTATATCAGGGAAAGCTTCTGGCTCAGTGCTGAGGAAAGCGCCTGAGGGGGAATCTCTAGATGTGGACAGGCAGGAGGCCTAGGAACCATGCAGGGAAGGTGGCCTAGTGGGAAAGGGGGGAGCTCCCCATGCAGCTGGCTGAACTCTGGGGGCTCTGGTGGTCGGGACCCTGGGCTCAGAGTTGCACTGGTTTTGCTTTGAGGCTTTGGACTTTGGATGCAGCGAATGGGTTTTGTTCTGCCTCCCCCAGTGGGAGGCGGTTGGGTTGGATTTGGGTGAGGGCGAAAGGCAGTGAGCCAAAGATTTCCCCTGTACAGAGGGGCCAGCATGCGGCTTAGGTGCCATTTCAGCCCAGCTGCGGGTCTCAGATTTCCCAGGTGCCTAAGGGATTCACATGCCAAGTTCCCATGGGAACCAGGTGCCTAAATCCTTTAGGCAGGACTGAAAGATCCCCCCCTTAGTGGAACGTAGGTCTCTGCCCCAGGCGCCTTTCACCTTAAGGTTTCCCTCGTTCAGGGGTCGATGGAGGGGGCGCTGGGGGCAGGAGATCTGCAGTGACAAAGCACCAGGGCTCAGTGTGTTTCAACACTGGGCCAAACTTTCCCCAGACTTTCAGGCTGAGGTTTTTCCAAAGGCGCCTACGGGATGTGGATTAAGATTCACTGGCTCCCAGACCCTTTAGGCGCTTTGAAAAGCTCAGCCTGGCTGTCCCACCCTCCCCTGCCGCGTGTCTTACACTCCTGAGGGAACTTCTTCGACTCGGTCGTTGCTGTCCTTTGATGTGTCACATCGCACTGGTAGGTGTCGCCCTGCCGGGGCCTGGCAGGGATGATCAGCAGGCTGCTCTGGGTGAAGCGCCCGTTGCTCACCGTCACCTCTGGGAAAGTTGTGACCCCCTGGGTCACTTTGCCCGAATTCCACTTGATCTCCACTGGTGATGGGAAATAGCCCGTTACGAGGCAGGCCAAGCTTGTGTCCGGGGGAGCATTGCCAGTCTTGGTGCAGCAGGGAACCAGGGGGAAGATGGAGGGGGCTGTGGGGACCTCTGGAAAAATAAAGAGAATACAAGAGAAACCATCAAAAAGGGGGAAGAGGACTCAGGTTCTGTTCCCAGCTGCTGTGGGACCTTGAGCCTGTCATTGACCTTCTCTCTGCCTTTAACTTCCCATTGTGCAGTGGTGTCCTAGCGACGGGCGAAAAACACGAGAAATGGGATTCTGACCTCGGCCGTTCCAGTGTAAACCTGGAGCAACTGCACTGGAATAGCTCTGCTTTGTGCGAGTGATGCTGAGTGGAGACTCTGGTCCTTTGCAAGGTTGAAATATTCCCCAAGCACCTCACAACCTGAGTCCAGCCCATCTCAGCTCTCCAGTGTGAAGTGAGCATCATTACCCTCATTGAACAGATGGGGAAACTGAGGCATAGAGAGGTGACGTGGCTTCCCCAAGGTGACAGAGGGAGTCTGTGGGAGATCTGGGAATTGAAGCCAGTTCCCCGAGTCCCTTCCTGTATTTTATAACTAGGGCCCTACCAAATTCACAGTCCATTTTGCTCAATTTCATGGGCATAGGATTTTAAAAATCGTCATTTTCATGATTTCAGCAATTTAAATCTGAAATTTCACGGTGTTGTCATTGTAGGGGTCTTGACTCAAAAAGGAGTTGGGGGTGTGTGTGTGTCACAAGGTTATTGTGGGGGGGGGTTGCGGTGCTGCTACCCTGACTTCTTTGCAGTTGCTGATGGTGGTGCTGCGGTCAGAGCTGGGCAGCTGGAGAGCGGTGGCTGTTGCCAGGAGCCCTGCTCTGAAGGCAGCGCCGCTGCCAGCAGCAGCACAGACGTAAGAGTGGCCTGGTGTGGCATTGCACCTGTGCACCTGGCCAACCGTCGCCGCCCTCCGGCCGCCCAGCTCTGAAGGGAGCACAGAAGTAAGCGTGGCCCGGAATGGCACTGCACCTGTGCACCTGGCCAACCGTCGTTGCCCTCCGGCCACCCAGCTCTGAAGGCAGCTCTGAAGTAAGGTTGGCAATACCATAACCGGACCCGCCGACAGTAATTCCAGGCCCCAGGGCAGAACAGTCAATGGGCCCCTAGAAGGAGATGGCTGAGGTTCACGCCACGCACACACAAGCCGTGCCCACATAGACATGGTCCGGCGCGCTCTTCCAGCATGGCCAGGGCTTCCACACACTCGCCCAGCTGCCGTCGCTGCCGCCGGTACCACCCCGCATGTGCCCGGGAGCCCTGCGGCCCACCCAGTGATTTAAAAGGGCCCGGGGCTTGGGGGACGGGGACCTGCATATGAAAGTTCAGTTAATAAAGTGAAGTGATAGTTCCACACCACCAGCATCCATGGGCAGCAGGGAGCCATTTGGGGAGGTATTTTAAGAGGGCACGTGAGGGGCATGGAGCAGGAACGCTCCCCAGCAGCAGGGGTAGGCAGGTGACTAGCAGCTAGTGGCTGGGGGGAGCTGCACTGGGCAGCTGTGGGAGGCAGCAGGTCGGGGCGGGTAACCTGGGGCTTGGCAGTCTCTATTTGCTGCCATTTTGCCTTCCTGGGCCATGCCGGGCCTTGTTGCTGGCAGAGAACGGCCAGCCGCGTCTCAGGGCTGCACCCACCAACCCCCTTCCCATTTGGGGAATGACTCAGGGTAACCGTTTCCCACCTGACAAAGGACACTTTGCTGCAGGTCAAACGCATGGGAAAATATCCCAAACCTGAGGCGATTTTTAATTGACATAGATGAATTAGAGAGAAAATGGGGCACAATCTGAGGTGGAGACGAGAGAAAGGTTCACTGACATGAGAGGAAAGGAGAGAAACCAGCCTGGATTTTATACCCATCAGTGACAATCAGGGAGAAATGGAGGAGAATTTTCTGCCTCTTGGAGAGAGAAGTGGGCAAATAGGGGATTTCATTACCCTTCCCCTCCCCCTAGCACCAGCTTGGCTGCCCCTGGGCGTCCCTGGCTGCACAGAGATTGTTCAACCCCCCCACCATTTCACACTGTCTTTCCCCTCCCCTCGTCCCTTTCTGATCCCTCGCCCCCAGGCTCTGCCCTCTCTCTGTGCTGCCCCGGGGCAGAGCCTGCCCCAGCCAAAGGCAGCGTGAGGGCAGCGGCTCCATCACTGTCCCGGCCCTGCCCAGGCGCGTTCCCGCCTGGGAGCAGATCCCCAGGGGCTGCAAGACCTGCAGCTCCCGGGGCCTTTGTGCAGTGCCTCTTTCCTGCCTGTCCAGCGCTGGCCCTGGGTCTCTCCAGCACCTAGTACCTGCGGGTTGGGCCGGGGGCAGCAGAGCCTGGGGCTGGGTCCAGCCGGAGAAACCCTCCTGGGCTGGGCACACAAAGACCGTTCAGCCTGGGTTCCCAGCTCCCCTCGGAGGCTACAGAGCTCTGCCCCGTGACTCTGTTCATTGTGTTTCCTGCTTCCCTCCTTCCTGCCAGTAGTCCCCCCGACGGACCCTCTGCTGATCTCTCAGCCCCTTCCTGGCTCCTTTGGCGCTGACCTGAGCCAGGGCTCCCGGCCACTGCTACTGCAACAGGGCCAGTGTTCTGGGCCCTTTCAAATCATCCGGGCCCCTTGGCAATTGCTCCCTTCACCTCCCCTGTCGGCAGGCCTGATCACAACCCCCTAAAATAACCGTGTGACCCCCCCTGCAACTACCTTTTGGGCCAGGACCCCCAATTTGAGAAACACTGGTCTCCTCTTTGAAGTCTGTATAGTACAGGATAAAAGCACACAAAAGACCAGATTTCATGGGGGAAGACCAGATTTCATGGTCCATGACATGGTTTTCATGGCCATGAATTCGGTAGGGGCCTATTGATGACAAGACGGTTTGTTAAAGCTAGGGAAGAGCCCTCCATGAGTCATGGATGGATGAGATAACCCAACATGCGCCCTTTCTCCTCCGGTCCCTGCCCTTCTGTGCAAACAGAGCTTTCAAACCATACACCTCAGCCTCTGGCCTCTTCAATCCACCTCTCTGAGACACTGACAGGTCCAGGGGAAATGTCACAGCTTTACAATACTTTTGGGGTTGCAGTCCTGATTTCTGGACTGTGGTGAACTCTCCAGGACTCACAGTTCTTAAAGCCAGCTTTGGCCTCTCTTTCTAACTGCTCTGCTCGACCAGAAGGTGGGGGCTTGGGCCAGGAATCGCCGGGGGACATGCCGATCACAGCGATCCCTTCTTGTGCCCTGAAACTCCACCAATCGATCAGTTCTAAACACGTCAAATTGCAGTGGACATTCCACCACCAGTCACGGTGCGAGGAACCACCCAGCTACTTCTCACCACCGTCACAGGAGCAAGGACGAGAAGAGACCCTTTGTATAACAACAACAAACTGCCAGGAGACATTAAAAGAAAGAAAAGGTGGCTACAGGGGAGAGAAGAGAGCTTTGTACAAGTATATTCATCCTCTCTCTCTCTCTCTCTCTCTCTCTCTCTCTCATATCTACACAAGACTCTCCCCTGTATCTGGATACCCTGTAAATACATTCAGAATATCATCCTGCCTTCCAAGCCCAATATTTTTAACATTCCCGCCAGACCCTTTATTGCAAGCTCCTGAGATGTTTGGAAGAAGTCAGGGAGTGATTAGTCAGGAGAGTCAATGAGAATTTGAACTGATGCTTATGTCAATGAAGCTGTGACAATTTACAGGTTCTGCCCTTTGGTTTCCATTGTAGTAATAGGAATTGGTACTTCACCTCCCCCACCCGGGGGCCTGGGCAACTTTGGTACACTGGCCTTCCACCACAGCCGCTTATTCACCTCCCCAAACCTCAGACATTTCTTGAACCAAAGCAGATCATCACGAGCCTTCTCAAATGCTCACTGAACTTATTCGTTTCTGACTCTGCAGCAACATGCCTCGATTCTGAGTACTTCTCTGGCAGCCGTTACCATTGCACCTGGGCACCTCACACACTTTCCTGTCTTTAAGCTCTCACATGCCCCATTGAGGTGGGAGGAATAGCATCATCCTCATTTACAGATGGGGAACTGAGGCATAGGTCAGGTAAGTGGTGTGCCCAAGGTCAGGCAGGAAATGTTGGAATTGAATCCAGGTCACTAACCATTGAATCACCCTTCCACACCAGTGTTTTCCCTGCACATCCTGTTCCTGTGAGCTCTCCCCAGCCTATTTCTGCAGAAAAGTTAAAGGCATATTTCTGGAGAAGAACCTGAACACTCAGGGTCTTAATATAAAATAATCCTTTTTCTGCCTCTCACTCGTTACAGTCTCCCAGCTCTGTTACCTACCAGCAGACCCATCGGACCATTACAACACGTGCATCTCAGCTACGTCTCACCTGGTGGAATCCAAACACGAGTAAGCCTCTACTGAGTGGAGTGACTGAATCCAGTTGCACCAAAGAGCTGGTCTTACCTTGCAAAGGCACGGTTGTATGTCACACCCATCTCTTTTAATTGTGCTTCATCACTGGCACACCCATATGATAATTCTAGCAGTCTCCATTTTCTTGCTATTGAGCAGAGTAGAAATTGCAGCCTGGATTCATTGGCCAATGGCTAAGCCTGTCCATGAGGGGACTGGCCAATGGCTAAGCCTGTTAGTCAGAAGACAGGAGAAGATCACTCCTCAATCTTTCTTGCTTCTGTTGCTCAAGTTAAGGTGAGCTATTCACCTTCTGGAGTGAATTGATCTGGAAAAATAACAATATAAGAACCATTCCCCTTGAGTCCCCTTGAATGGACTGCTGTGAGGTGCTTGGAAACAATTTCATGGCTGCCTTTGTACTTCTGAAATCCAGAAGAGAACAGAATGGGAATTTCTTGGCATGTTTGGTTGGGAGATCCAGAACTCTCTTTAGGGAGAAAGACTTGAGAAAACAAGAAAACATTCGGAGAAGCATCCACATTTTTCTTGGGCAGGGTTTTGTTGTGATAATTGGGCCTAAAAAGTTATCCTAATTGTGCGCTCGACTGTAAAAAATGAGCGTATGTTCGTAAGAGGGCACAGTAACCTATAACAACAAATGTGGACGGGAAAAGGCATGAAAGGGAGACAGACTGAATTAGTCCAAGCTGAAAAACCCACTGATGTAACTCAAGGACTGTGAGGATCATGCCTGTAAACGAGAATAGTGTGAGACAAAAATCAATGAACCAAAATGGGTATGTTGGGAATTAGGCTTAATTGGTGGACAATATAATGAGGGGCTGGGCTATTCTGCCTAACACTTTCTTTTGAAGTCCCTAAACCTAATCCTGAGAGATGTCCTGACCAGACTGGACCAGAGAGAGGGACCCAGCTGATACCACCACCTCCACTGGCTCCGGCTGAATTCCAAACACTACCTGGGATGTGAGACTTTGTCTCCCCCTGCCCCCATAATGAGTTCATTTCCTTTTCTGCCTTCTTTTCTCTCTCTTTCTCCTTCTGTCTGATAAAAGTCTGGCTTAGCTGGCCACGACTGCACATTCTGCAACACTGTCATCAGACCAGAGCAGGGCCAAGTGAAAGCAAGGCCCTAAACACCCTGCGCTGGTACGAGGTTGCCATAGCTCGGAGTGGCTGGTAAGATCGGGTGCTATGCCCATGTTTCGCCATCAGTGAGGTTGCAAGTGAAAGTCAACCCCAGAAACAGAAGCTGCATTTTCTATCTTTGCTGGACATTTCCCTCCCCGTTTTATGTGTGTTTGCTTTGTCTTCTAGGAAACAGGATCAGATTTTAACAACAACAGCGACAGCGACAGCCCCAGCCCATCTCAACTAATTTCGTCTCTTTTCCTCGAAAGAACAGTTTTTACTATCTCTGATACCATCTAAAGAGACCATCAAACAAGGGCTTTTTTCCTCCTAAAATCTGTCTGGATGAAGGGGAACCAGGGATGTTGTTAAAATGAAAGCTGGATTTAACACGTTACATTTCACAGGCTTTACCTGGTTTTCTTCTTTTCTGTATTTTTCATAAAAGATTAAAAGGGTTTTTAATGGTGCATTTACCATGGTACTAAACAAGCTGAGGTCTCTGCATACCAAGCCCTGAACCTTGTTTAATCTTGGACCGTGACTGCGTTTATCATGTCTGAGACTGAATGATGCAATAGATCAGACCAGAGAAAGACATTGTGGTGTTGGCATCAGCTAAGAACCTGAGACAGGTTCTTATCTTATCTTATCCTGCAATGTCAACTCAACATACTGCGTCATGTGTTAGTGTTACTACAGAATTTTAAACCACAGTTGCAGAACTCTGTAGTGCTTTGAAAGGATAATTTCCTACAATCGCATTGTAATTTTAATTTTGCCCATTTAATGTGTCAGCAATTTTACAAGTATTTACCAACTGCTTTGATGTTGTTCATCTCTCTTCTAGTATCATGATACCTATCGGACCAAACGGAGATAAGACCCTAATGTACTGGGTGCAGATATATGGTCTGGAGAGAGACTTAGAGAGTCCAGTCTATTTAGCGGACCCTTAGAGAAATTTCAGAGGCAACTGGGTGAAGATCTCTGATTGTAAAGGACCCTTTAATCCAGCAGACAAAGGTGTATCAAGATCCAGGGGTGGCAAAAATTCAAAGGAGAAATAAAAGGCAACTTTTTAGCAGTGAGAGAAATTAATCATTGGAACTGCTTCCCAAGGGAGGTGATGGATTCTCCTTCACTTAGACTCTTTAAATCAAGATGGGATGTCTCTTCCTAAAGGTAGGTTCCAGTCCAACCACAAGGTATTGGGCACATAGGGTTTTTTACGATAACAGAGTAGAATAATTTCTTCCAATGCATGAATTACTGGGTAAAGTTCTCTGGGCTGTGCTCTGTAAGAGGTCAGGTTAAATAATCTACTGGTCCCTTCTGGCTTTAAACTCTGTGAGCCGTAAGGGCAAAGAAAACTATTATTTGTTACTGTGAAATGCTTACACGTAATAGGGAGTACCAAGTAGCAGTAAGGATCCACAAGAAAGCTCTTGATATGTCAACATAATAAATCTCTTTATTTCAACATGAAAAATATGTACAGAGTGAGAAGTACAAACGCCTGGGGAAACGACAAGTTGTGCAGTTTGATTACATATATCCATTAATGTGCAACTTCTTATGCTAGCAGAGATTGCGTTTTGCATAAAGCAGAGATTACCAGGACAGAAAGAAATAAAAAACTGGCCAAATGTGCATTAAAAATGGAGATGAAAGAGCATAAACAATAGACAGAAAGTCCAGTTACATTCAGATGATGTCTGAGAACGTTCCACAGGCAGGTGAACACAGCAATTATGCAGGTGACAGAGTGGAGCAAAGTTTGGAACTGTTCTTCAGGAAAATCGCTTTCCGTGGGCTCCTTTGGCTGGAACAATCTTGGGCTGTTGGGTTTATTTCACCTGAAATGGTAAAATTGCCATTATGTAGGACACAAGTCACATTCACTGAATTCCAAAGTCTGCCAGCCTATTCATGTTGAGTAATAAGTTATTTTTCTTGCTATCCCATTAATTTCATCACAGTGCAGTTCTGTTATATTTTATTGTACTCTATTCTGTTCCAGTTCTTATACTACTCCGCCTGAGTAAGGAGGTCCAGAATCTGGTCCTAGGACCCTTGCAAGAAGAAGATGACAGAAAAACATAGGTTGAGATTTTTTTCTAGGTGGCTAAGGGATCTGGATACACAGTTCCAAGTCTAAATGACTTCAGGAGATTTGAAAATCTCAGGTGGATGTTTGAAGACCAGTTTTTCATCTAGGCCTCCAAATTTCCACCTCTGCACAAACTCCTGAATTTCCACGTGTCAGATGGGACTTGACCTTGCATACTGAGTTGTTGGACAAAGTTTTTCTTTCAAAATTCCACTTGGGCATCTTTGAACATCCTGTTCCTAACCTCTGGAGATCTATGATCCCATCAGTTGCCTGGATGCTGATATATCAATGTCTATGTCGCCAATCAGTTTCACACATACAGAATGGGAAGAGACTGTCTAGGAAGGAATATGGCAGAAAGAGAGCTAGGGGTCATAGTGGACCACAAGCTTAATATGAGTCAACAGTGTGATACTGTTGCCAAAAAAGCAAACGTGATTCTGGGATGCATTAACAGGTGCGTTGTAAACAAGACACGAGAAGTCATTCTTCAACTTTACTCTGCGCTGGTTAGGCCTCAACTGGAGTATTGTGTCCAGTTCTGGGCATCGCATTTCAAGAAAGATGTGGAGAAATTGGAGAGGGTCCAGAGAAGAGCAACAAGAATGATTAAAGGTCTTGAGAATATGACCTATGAAGGAAGGCAGAAGGAATTGGGTTTGTTTAGTTTGGGAAAGAGAAGACTGAGAGGGGACATGATAGCAGTTTTCAGGTATCTAAAAGGATGTCATCAGGAGGAGGGAGAAAACTTGTTCACCTTAGCCTCCAATGATAGAACAAGAAGCAATGGGCTTAAACTGCAGCAAGGGAGATTTAGGTTGGACATTAGGAAAAAGTTCCTAACTGTCAGGGTAGTTAAACACTGGAATAGATTGCCTACGGAAGTTGTGGAATTTCCATCTCTGGAGATATTTAAGAGTAGGTTAGATAAATGTCTATTAGGGATGGTCTAGACAGTATTTGGTCCTGCCATGAGGGCAGGGGACTGGACTCGATGACCTCTCGAGGTCCCTTCCAGTCCTAGAGTCTATGAGTCTATGAGTCTATGTCCTATTAGTAATGATTTATGTTATGGTAGCAGGAAAAGGTCTCAACTGAGATCAGGACCCCATTATGTTGGGCACTGTAATAAGAGCCATCTCTGCCCTGAAGAGCCTACAGTCTAAATAGACAGGACACACACCAGATGGAGGGGAAAGAGTAGCAGAGAGTGGATGTGACTTGTCCAAGGTCAAAGTAGACCCCAGGAGTCTACGCTTCTAGCCCAGTGACCAAAGGTCAGATTTTTAAAGGGATTTAGACACCAAAATATCTTTGAAAATCTGGCCCCAAGCCGCTACACCATGCTGCCTTCCTAGCCTAGTTGTGGTATCTAAGCACTTCACAAAGATTAGGTTGGACTGGATATTTAAGTGGATACCAAAAATATGCAGAGTTATAGTCAACGTGGATAATAATTCTGAGAGGATATTAAACCACATGCTTCTAGGTTTAAGTTAGTCTCTAACTATGAGAGATCAGGATGAGAGCTCCGTGAGCGACAGAGTCCTGGTCTTCTTTATCAACGAGAAGACCTCCTTCTTGGCTTTGATGGGAGCTGCAGATTTGCAACTGATGAGATGAACATGGGTTTTGGCACAAGTGTCATCTGTTCACACTGTTTGCTTACATGTGCTTGCACTAAGCAACAGATGCCAATTTAAAGGCCAATTTTTTATTCCTCTGTCTTTAGGTTCCCTTGAAAAGACCAGCCTTGGCCAAAACCAACTACCTTTGTCTCTCTCTAGCCTCAGTTAATCCCTCAGTTACATGGTGGTGCATCTGGAGTTTGGCTTTGACAGTGTTTAGCAGAGAAGTCAGCTGGCACCATGTTTAGGACACTGGGTTGGATTCAAGAGTCCTGACCATGCCAAAGACTCTGTGAGATTTTGAGGAAGTCACTTTATTGCTCAGTTCTCCATTTGTAAATTGAGGGCAACAATTTTGCCTTCTCTAGTAATAGATGGCAAGCTCTTTGGTGCAAAGGCGGTGGTGTCTCATGTGTGCATGCAGGGCCTATCACAATGAGACTATAGGGACCTAAATAAGAACAAAAGTTGATGGTGTTGTCATTGAGGCTAGCATTTTGGACCCCTCTGTTCGCTTTGCCTGTCTGCTGGACTCTCCACCAATTGCAACCAATCTCCTCTCTAATGTACTATTGTGATCTCATTTGGGTCCACTAGGCATCCAACCCAGTGCATCTGCCAGGCTGGGAGTTTGGCGCCTGACTCCTATTAAAAAACAATAGGAATTGGGTGTCTAACTCCCTTAAGCTCCAACCCCAATTTCCAAGCACATTCCCCTTGATGCATCACAGTCTAGACTAGGGCATTCTCCTCTCCTCCCCCTCCTGCAGCAACAAATCTCCTCTTTACCTTGATCAGTGTCACCGTGGTGCTGTAGAAAAGACTCAGGAGGAAGAGGATAATAAAAGTGGAGGCTGTTGTCCAGAGGTTGTAGAAGTCTTCCTCTTCAGCATCCATGAATCCATCTAGATAAACTTTGGACAACACACACATACACAGGGTCAGGACCAATTGGTGGCATCATCCAGTGGAATCTCTGAGTACTGCTATGAGGAGCACGTTGGGAGGGGAATTGGGTTAGGTGGAGTTTCCAGTAGATATGTTGGAGGTGTTGGTATCAGGGGAGGTCAAGCCATTTCTGTTCCCTCCCAGAGCAAGTCATCAACCAGGTTCAATGGAGGGCTTTCCCCTCCCTGTGGAAGATGTAGAGTTGGATTCTCAGCTGGTGTAAATTGGTATTGCTCCATTGTAGACAGTGGAGATACAGCAAGTTTACACCAGCTGGGGACCTGGCCAATTGACTCCACTTGGGGAGCTCCCGATCTGATTCAATGGGAGTTGGGAGGTTGGACTTGGCAGCTCAACGGCCTAATCCAATGAAGAAACTCCATGGTCCCAAGGGTGAAGAAAGAGACAAAGAGTGGGATTTCCTACACTGCTCAGGGTCTTTTGAAAATCTCTCCCCATGCTTTTAAGAGGCTGTTTCTGAAGTGTCTTTGATGGCTAATATTTTAAGAGGTAGAGAGTTTTGTTTGCACTGAATTCAAGGGTGAGGAGTTGGAGTTGGGGAATGGATAGACAGACCAACAGCAGATGAGTGTGTCTGGCGATAGACAGAAAAACTTAAGACTGGGCTTTTCAAAACAACCTGAGTGATTTGGATGCCAATTTCTTGGGAATCTTTTATTTTTAATTGAGAATTGGGCATCCAAGCCCCTTTGGCTTCTTTGGAAATCTTTGGCTAAATTATTCCATAAAAAATATAGAATTGAAGCATTGAAAGGTGGAGGAGAGAGAGAGAAGGGGATATTTATGGACCTACATGTCTATATGCATGTTCTTCTCTGACCACAGAATATTACGTATGAATATATTTCTACCTATAAATTGCTCAGGATCTGCTCCCTGCAGGCACGTCTCTGGGTGTTCTTGGTTACAAACTGAAAATGGATGATGTTAATTTCTATGCAGAGGGGCTTGTGCAACTTGAAAGCCCTATTCTGAGGGACTATTAAGAGGGACTCAAATGTATCATAGTCCTTGCGCTGGTCGCCCCTTCACTAGCATGGTCATTATTCCGACCAACACTTCTACTTTAAAGGCTGTATGCTCGTACTGCAAAGGGAGCATATGGGAGAATGAACAACAGTGAAGAGGAATAGTTGGTGGTAATGACTGAAGAAGACCAAGTCATGAAGGTTTTTGATTCCTGAACTGAGAACCATGGAAAGTAACGATGAATAGACTTCAAAA
This sequence comes from Gopherus flavomarginatus, assembly GCF_025201925.1. Taxonomy (NCBI): domain Eukaryota; kingdom Metazoa; phylum Chordata; order Testudines; family Testudinidae; genus Gopherus; species Gopherus flavomarginatus. Next base: position 3,191,123 of record NC_066627.1, on the reverse strand, counting down.
GTTTTGATGATTCAGATCAGAAGCTTCTCTGAATCTCTTGGGTGAATGGGAAATCTCAGATTTCTGCTCTTTCCTGCTACAGAAATTGGATAAGGGGGAAACGACAAGGGGATCTTGAATGACCATGGATGGTTGAGATCTGGTTTTACGTTTCATACCAAAGAAAGGACTTGTGTGAATGTAAGTTGTATCCAAGATGCGGTGAGGTGTCTTACTGTGACTTTAGCATGAGTAGTTGTGGGACAACTCTTGTTTTGAAAAGACTCTCCTGAGCCCAGAGTTGGGGGTGGAGGAAATGGAGCTATATTGCAAAGTGAGCTTTCTGAAAAGGTTGGATTTTCATCTGTGACAGATACTGATGGGTTCATGGCACTTTTTATTTGAGTTGGTCAGAATTTTTTTTTCTTAAATCAGTGTAAAATTTTAATTTGTTTGGATTGAAAACTGAAATGTTTCGTGCAAAAATGGAACAATTTCAATTTGAAAATGGCACCATGGTGCCTCATCGGAGTTGTAGTTCAGGAGTCTTATTTGTCCATCCTCGTCTAAAGCCCAGGCTCCTTGGTCAGACCACATCTCCCAGCATACTCCACACTCTTGCCTTTTCTCAAGGAGAGGCAGTGCATCCCAGGAGAAGTATGCTTACGGTGCATTATGGGACATGAAATCTCGCTGGGGAGCCTGGCCCGGAGAGGAGAATGGGAGCACGCGAACTACAACTCCCATGAGGCACCAAAGAATCATTTAAGAGTTGAAATATTCCGGATTTAGAACCTTCCATTTTTGACAAAAAAATAAATCAAAGTTTGCTGTGGAAAGCAGAAACTTTGTGAAAAATATCATTTGACCTGAAACCCTAAATTTCCACCTAAAGCAATTTAGACAGATTTTTTTCAACCATCCCTACTTTTTAAATTTGTATTGACAGGAAGTAGATAATTAAGACGCCCAACAAGAACTCTTTGTTGCCAGCAGAGAGAACTTCCTTGCGCAAGGCCTTCAGTTCATGTGATTCTGGCAGGTACTTTTCTATCTAGCCTTCCTTGCCTAGTGTGTGTCTATTTATCTGCCTATCCGTTAACTCATTGCAAAATCTGTCTCCATACACACCCCATTAGCCACCTACCTAAATTCTTATATAATGCGATGATGGTACCTATCGCACTAAGAACTGGTCTGACACTCACTGCGTAACAGGAAATATTTTGGGTCACTACTAATCCAGGATGGGATTGGAACCAGTTCATGAAGGAGGAAAAGAACTCATAGCTCATGCCCTGATCCTCTTGATCTAGCAAATGTGTGGCTGGATTAAAGCTGGTGCCCATGAAAGAGGAAAGGCCCCATATCCCATCTCCTGCAGCCCTGAGCCAGCAGCCCCCTGCCCCTAGGGACTGAATCAGAGCTGGCGCCTCCTAGAAGGGAAATGCCCTGTATGCCATTCTCTGACACTCCTGAACCAGCTAATCCCTCTGAAGTGGGGTAGGATCAGAGTCAGTACCCCAGAGCCTGAAGGCCCCATATGCCTTTCCTTTGCACCTTTATTCGCTCTTTTACTAAATACTCTTGTGTTTTGAGATTAATATGAATATTGTAGGCAGTATCTGCAAATCCTTCCCTGGATGCCAGTCTCATGACGCTGCCCACCATTGGGTTGTTAACTTGTGTGAGCAGGGTATTTCCCCCTGCCTTGGTGGCTGATCTGGGCCAGCTTTGAGAGTGGTTGTTTTTTATTGGTGATCTGTGCTCCTGTCCTGTTAAGAAGTAGACTGAGGGTCCAGTGTACAAAAGGCAGTAGGTGGGGGCCATGATGCCCGGTGGAACACTTTGGAGTCACGAGGCGATAGATGCCGTGAATCGTACAGGTTTTCAGTGGTGACTAAAACGATTACTGGGTGCGTGCAATGCTCCTTAAGATTCATCATGAACAAAGGCAATGCCCCGAAGTATGGAAGCATTGCCACATAGGCACAAAGTCTTTACAAAGCAACTTGAAGGGAAAGGTCTACCAGGCATGGATAAACAAACCCTGATTGTTACATCAGAACGGACACACTGGGTCAGACCAACGGTCCAGCTAGCCCAGTATCCTGTCTTCCGACAGTAAATTGTGCAGGTATTTGTGCGCATCAGCAAAATACCTCAAAGGGAGATCCCAGTGGGCATGAAAAAATGTTGTGATATATTCAACATCATTGTGGTTATGTGTTTTTATGTCCCTGATCTTTTATTTTCTTGGGAGACCAGACATTTAAGAGAAACCACGAGCCTGAAGAACCTTTAGCTGCCAAGATTACCCTGTGGGTTGACCATGAGTGCATCGAATGCCAAAAGAACCATATATGAGACTGGAATACTTCTTGTGAGCCTATGTGTTGGACTGTGAGTGTAATGACACCAGAGATTGCGTGTGAGACTGAGTATTTCTTGTCACCTTGTGTGATAATCATGAAAGAATTGGATACCAGAGACTGTGCCTGATTCTGAATTACACCACTTTGGCACTGCAAAGTTACCTTAAAGTGGGCAGAAAGAACTCCCTGAGAGCATTTCCTGAGCAAAGGATCCCCTAGGCAGATGGAGAATTGGTGTAAGGGTTCTGCAGAAGTACTTGTCCAGTGTAGTCTGGCTGGCACTCACTGCTATCAGATGTGTCTATTGTCTGCTTCCCAGGGCCTATAGGAAAGCAGTGAGTATGTTAGAGCAGCCCCAAGGGTGCTCTGAGACCGGGAGAATGCAGGGAATGGAAAGAGAGTTTAAAGCTACTTTGGCCCCACTCTCTTCCAAAGTCAATAAGTATCAGCAGGAATTAAGTAACTGAGGATCAAGCTAATTGTGTTCAGGGGCATGAGAGGGAGGTGGAAGATCTGAGATTAGCAAGGAGACGGTTGTGAGAGGGAGCGAGGGCTGGAGAGAGAAAGAAAGAAAGAAAGAGATATGAGAACCATGACTGCAGTGCAAACACGAGTGCCCAGTTTCCATTTCATATGGGCAATGAACTCTTGGAAACGCTTCCCCATCTCTGAGGACACATCACTTGGTATTTTCCCCAGAAAAGGACTTAAATAGTTTCCATTTTTTTCCCAAAATTGACTTTATTTCTAACATTTTTTTTAAAATATGCAGCCAACGATTTTCCATTCCAGAAACACCATTATTTTACACACACATAGGAGGGGCCATGTGACCTCTCCCCTTCCAAACAGCAGTTGGAGGAGTGAGAGGCACAGTGAGGGATGGGACGGCACGACGGTTAGTAGCAGGTATTGGCGGTATCGGACAGCACCAGGGAGACATTGACCAAGGTTGGTTTACCGGTGGACTTGTCCACGGTCCTCTGGGTCACCTGCAGGGGTAGCTTCTCATGTCCGACTAAGCAGGTGTAGGTGTTGCCGGCGTTCCACTCCTGTTCACTGATCTGCAGGGTGCTGTAGGCGAAGTACAGCAGCGGCTGGCTGGACTCCTGGATGGGCTGGGTGCTGATGTACTTGGAGGCGTTCAGCTCCTCGCCGTTGCTCAGCCACTTGATGAAGAGGTCAGGAGGGTTGAAACTTTTCACCAGGCAGGTGACGGTGGCAGCTTCGCGGAGGGCCAGCTGCTCGGCAGGAGGAGGGAAGATGTAGACGGACGGAGCGTGGCTGTTGGTTACTGTACAAAGAGAGAGAAAGTTGGAGAACGATTGAACAAGTGACCTCGCTGGACCAAGGGGTCCTTGGACTCACAGCTCCTGGTCCTGGTCTAATGCAGTGGACATGGGTTTCTCTGCCATGGTGGGTTGCATAGACCACTGGCCCGCCCTTAGGTGGGAATCCTTGAGGGTTACATGGCCTGAGAGGTGGTGGGGGTGAATTATTAGCTTGAGATACAGACCAAGGGTGGGATTTTCTAGTCACCCTAATGAATTGGACATCGAACTCCAACTAATTTCTAATGGGAGCTGGACACCTTACATAGCATTGCAAAGCTCAGCTTAAAACTGTTAGAGGATGGAGAATTCTTTTCCCTTCTGATGGGTATTTCAACACCCGTCCCCTATGAAATATCTGGTCCCGTGTCAGTAATGACCAGCTGTGAGCACAATCAAGCTGACAGAAGAGGGTCACCTACCAGGCTGTTTGGTCAAAGTCTTTTTAAGGGGGAAGATGAGCTCTGGATGAATCACTTCGCAGGTGTACTCGTCTCCTCTCTCCCACTCATCCGCGCACACGGAGGTTGTGGCATCCACGCTGAAACGGCCGTTGCTCTGCACCTTGCGTTCTCCGATACTGGTCTTCAGCTCCTTGCCATCCTCTCTCATCCAGATCACGTTGAGCCCCTCCGTGGATTGCATGTTAATGACCCTGCAGGTCAGTATGGCCGATTTGCGGATGTAAATATCAGCAAAATTAGGCGGGATTAGCTGGGTGCCGATGTCAGAAGGGGAACACTCACCTTGTGGGAAGCAAAGAGAGGTGGGTGAAAATTCTCATTTTACTACCAGTGGGCTGTGTAATTTTTAAAATAATTGTGTTGCTCTTAGTGCCTAGAAGATGGCCCTACCCAGAACAGATGGGCATCAACTCTGTGAGTCAGAAGCTTCCCTTAATTTTAATGTTAGGAGGGAGTTTTAATGTGTATGAGGAATTCCTCACTTCCTGCCACAAAGCGCTCTGCAACTTTGCTGTGAGCCTGTTAAACAGCCCCTGCACTCCACCCCAGGGGTGACTGTATCTCATTGTTGGACGATGGATCCCCTGTGGCTGCATCTCAGATCCCTGTATTAATTGTAGAGGGCTCATCCCATGCCCAGTTGCCCATTGCCTTAATTCATTTCAATTTTTCTTGTGCCAAGTCCAGTTGGCTAATTTATACAGGCTGTTCCTGTCTTGGACAACATGGACAAATTTGAAAGCAATAATCTATTGATCTATCTATGGGGTATACATCTAGCTCCTATTACTACTGAGCGCCTCACAACATCCCAGTGAGAGGGAAATGCTTTTATCCTGATTGTACTGATGGGGAACTGAGGCCCAGAGGTGCTAAGACATGCCCCTAACCACAGTCTCTCATGGGGATCTATGCTGTTCAGAATAATCAAGGAAGTTTAGGGGTGCGCTGGGGAGAGTTAAGGCCAGAGTTTTCAGAAGGGCTTAGTGAGAGAGGAGCTGTTTTGAAAACCTGGCCCCAAACATGGGTTCTGAGCATGTGAAAAAACTCTCACCCACTTAGCATGGGGGTTACATGGACACCCCCGAGCAGAGCTGGGGGATGCGTCATGGTCATTCCAGAGAGGGATGGAACCCCTGAAGGTCATGACTTACCTCCACACTCAAAACACTTGCTAATGTTCCTTATGTCACTGAAATTCTTGCTCTCCACCTTGCAGCTGTACACACGGTCGTTATCCCAATCTTTCTCCGAGACAGTCAGTTCGCTGCTGAGGGTGTAACCATTACGGCCACTGGAGACAGGGCCAACAGTGTGGATTCCAGAGCTGACCTCTACCCCTTCCTTCAGCCACTTCAGGGTAACGGCCTGGCTGCATAAGTTCTTAACGCTGCAGATGATGGTGGAGGTTTTATTGGGCTCTAGGAATTGGTCTCTGGCTGGGGGGCGGATGGTCATACTGGGTTCAGTAGCTGTTAACATGCAAGACAAAAGCAAGGAGGTGGGGATAACAGAATTATCACATGTGAACTTGGCACCCAGAATGCACAATATGCAAAGTCGACAATGTGTGTATGGGGCCTACAGGGCCTGAGTCTCTTTCTTTACATCTGATGGGCTCTGCTACCAGCCAGTAGCTGAATGGCTTGCAACCCAAACCACCTTCCACTACAGCACAGTGCTCGGTCTGGATAGGGGGGTCCCCTTCATAAGCTCTACCCACAGTCACAAGCTCCACCCCCACAGACCCAAGCATGGAGTTTCTGGTAGAATGGCCAGCCACGAAGGAGCTAACATGTTGCTATTTAAGTGGTCAACATTAAACACCACAACTGAGAAGAGAACTCAAGAGTCCTTGCTCTCATGTCCTGATCTGACCAACTAGACCCTGCTTCCCTCCCAGAGCTGGGATAGAACCCAAGAATCCTGTCCCTAAGGAGCATAGGGCTCTTCTCTTTCTTATGTGTATATCTATTAGTGTTTTTCTGATGAGCCTCTCCCCAGAGGACATAGATACTATAGTCCAAAGGCCTGCAATTATCCACTGGGTAGTGAGTGATTGTGTATATCGTCCAGAAGAAGAGAATGAAACTACTTACTACAAGGACGATGTGGATCTACACGGACAGTCCTAATCCCATTTGGGTGCTCAGCTGAGCAATAGAAAACTCCTTGTGCTTCGGAGGCGGTGACCGATAGCTGAGTGGTGGCAGTGTAGGTCCCAGCTGTATTCAGGACTGAAGGGAATTTCTTGATGCCATCGGTGATGCTGGCATTTTTGTTATCATTCCAGGAGAAAGTGATTGAGTCCGGAAGGAAGTCCTTAGCCAAGCAGCCCAGTGCGACAGGATCTTGGCTCAGGTCGGCCCCGCAGGAAGAGATGAGTGGGAAAAGAGACGGGGCAGCTGGGGTCGCTGAGAATCAAAACAATGAAAGGGTGGGGATGGGTGGGAGAAGGGCAGAGAAGAGACATTAAAGCACTACCATGGGGCATGTAGGGAGCTGCTCAATGTGAGAAAGAGAATTGCTGCTTGGTTAGGGGGAGAAAAAAGCAAGTGTTATCCCACATTCAGATATACATCGCCCTGGGATGAGTCACTCGGAAAGCACAACTCCTGGGGGTGAAGTCCCCACGTTGAAGGTCCTAGCTTCCACTGTGTGCACATATAACACCTGATGCACCTGAACATTCATGGACTCCAAGGCTAGAAGGGACCATTGTGATCATCTAGTCTGATGTATCACAGGAACCAGAGAACTGTCCCAAAATGATTCCCAGAGCAGATCTTACAGAAGAACATCCAAGCTTGATTTAAAAGTTGTCATATATGGCCCCAGGTCCATACTGTATACAGACCCATGGCCCATCACTTTGTATACACAGACATAGGAACCCAGCCCCCTTGTATATATGGCACAGCTCCCCCTTGTATACAGACATAGGACCCCAAGTTCCTTATATATATGGCCCAGTCCTCTTGTATACGTACTCTTATGCATATATGGCCCAGTCCTCATGTGTGTATGGCCCCAGTTCCCTTGACATGCCTCAATCCCCCTTTGCTTGTGAGACTCTAAGGCCTCTCTGGTCCTGCAAGGATGTAGTGATGTTCAACACCAACTTCTCCCCCTCAGTCAATGGATGGTTCCCAACAGCCATACACTGAATGTCCGTGATCAGTCCCTCTTTCCTGAATTTGTCACTCAGCATCAGCTGAGCCCTAATCAGCAACATCATTCTCTGCCAACCCACCCAGTGCAAACATCTGTCCCCCCCACTTTCCCATGGTGCACCACTGCTGAAAAAGTGGCATCATTCTGCATTGCCCAAAGGGTCAACCTGGCTGAAAGCCACCTCCCCATACGAATAGCACTGGGAGCAGTGCAGAGCTGAGGCGTGAGCCAGGCTACCCCGTGGAAAGAGCTAAAGATTTGCCGCTCCGTGCTTGCTTAAAAACGTGCAGTAAAAGATGGTCAGTGCAGCACGTTTGGGCAGTACAAATTCCCACTGAGGCCCAGTTGCTTCCAAGAGCCCAAAGCCTTTGGAGAAACTGAGCTCCTGGAGAAACACAAACACATGAGTGTGCCCTCCAGCCTAAGCAATGTCTCTGCAGAGCTTTCCTCGCCTCTTTCCTTCCCTTTCCATCTTGCTATTTTTCCCTCTCCCCCACCAGTTTTCCTCCACTCTTGTTCTTCTCACAAAGCAGAAACCTCAGCCAGTTTACACCACTTGGGAATCTGGCCCCGCTGATTCAAATGAAGGGACACCTTGTTTACACCAACTGGGGACGTGGCCCAGAAAATCAATTGTTTCTTGCCTCCTTCACCTTCCTCCTATCACCAAATACTGCCAAAACCAGAACAAAAGCTCAGATTGGGGAAGACCAAGATCTGGCCAAATTCTGAACCGAACCAGCCCCCAGAGCTCTTATACTGGGACACTTATATTGGTCTGGCAAGGTGGCCGCAGGTAACAACGGACAACCTAGATATGCCCCAAAGCAGCCTGCTACAAAGCCCAGGAATGGTTGAAGGAAGGATGCTCTGTCCCAGCCCAAACGGGACAGATCTCTCTGGGAGAGTTGGTGCCACCCAGGATGTGAACTGATTGTGTCCTGCCAGGGGCTGGCCCAGAATTACTGACGATGGGTACGGGAATGAGAGAAGGCCAAACTCTTCAGACTAAACCCAACAAAACCAGAGGATTATACAGAACAAAACGGGACATTGCAACCTTAACAACAGCATGGGCTTGGACAGCTGGTAACGCGAGGAATCCTCTGTCCCAGCCAATGCTGATACAGACCCAGCTAGGGGGGACCTGGTACCACCGGGAACCAGGACCCTGCTCGCCCAGCCCGGTGCTGATACAGACCCAGCTAGGCGGGATCCGGTAGCACCAGGAACCAGGACCCTGCTCACCCAGCCCGGTGCTAACACAGACCCAGCTAGGGAGGATCCAGTACCACCAGGAACCAGGACCCTACTCACTCAGCCCGGTGTTGATACAGACCCAGCTAGGGGGGACCTGGTACCACCGGGAACCAGGACCCTGCTCACCCAGCCCGGTGTTGATACAGACCCAGCTAGGAGGGATCCGGTATCACCGGGAACCAGGACCCTGCTCAGCCAGCCCGGTGCTAACACAGACCACCTAGGGAGGATCCGGTACCACCAGGGACTGCGACCCTGCACACCTAGCCTGGTGCTGATACAGACCCAGCTAGGGGGGATCCGGTACCACTGGGAACCAGGACCCCCCTCACTAAGTCCAATGCTGAAACAGACACAGCTAGGGGAATCCGGTACCACCAGGAACAGGGACCCTGCTCACCCAGCCTGGTGCTGAAACAAACACAGCTAAGGGGATCCGGTACCACCAGGAACAGGAACCCTGCTCACCCAGCCCGGTGCTGACAAAGTCCCAGCCAAGGGGATCCGGTACCACCGGGGACTAGGACCCTGCTCACCCAGCCCGGTGCTGATATAGACACAGCTAGGGGGATCTGGTTCCCCCAAGGACAAGGATCCTGCTTACCCAGCCCAGTGCTAACACAGACCCAGCTAGGGGGATACGGTACCACTGGGAACCAGGACCCTGCTCACCCAGCCTGGTGCTAACACAGACCCAGCTAGGGGGACTGGTGCCACCTGGGACTGGGACCCTGCTCACCCAGCCCGGTGCTGATACAGACCCAGCTAGCGAGGATCCGGTACCACCAGGGACCAGGACCCTGCTCACCCAGCTCAATGCTTATACCAACCCAGCTAGGGGGAACCGGTACCACTGGGAACCAGGACCCTGCTCACCCAGCCCGGTGCTAACACAGACCCAGCTAGGGGGATACGGTACCTCTGGGGACCAGGACCCTGCTCACCCAGCCCGGTGCTGATACAGACACAGCTAGGGGGATCCAGTACCACTGGGGACCAGGACCCTGCTCACCCAGCCCGGTGCTGATACAGACACAGCTAGGGGGATCTGGTTCCCCCAAGGACAAGGATCCTGCTTACCCAGCCCGGTGCTAACACAGACCCAGCTAGAGAGATCCGGTATCACCGGGAATCAGAACCCTGCTCACCCAGCCCAGTGCTAACACAGATCCAGCTAGGGGGACTGGTGCCACCCGGGACTGGGACCCTGCTCACCCAGCCTGGTACTGATACAGACCCAGCTAGGGGGGATCTGGTAGCACCAGGGACCAGGACCCTGCTCACCCAGCTCAGTGCTTATACAGACCCAGCTAGGGGGAATTCGGTACCACTGGGAACCAGCACCCTGCTGACTCAGCCCGGTGCTGACGCAGACCCAGCTAGGGGGACACGGTACCACTGGGGACGAGGACCCTGCTCACCCAGCCCGATGCTGGTACAGATCCAGCTAGGGGAATCCGGTACCACCGGGGACCAGGACCCTGCTCACCCTGCTCGGTGCTAACACAGATCCAGCTAGGGGGACTGGTGCCACCTGGGACTGGGACCCTGCTCACCCAGCCCGATACTGATACAGACCCAGCTGGGGGGGACCTGGTACCACCAGGGACCAGGACCCTGCTCACCCAGCCCAGTGCTGATACAGACCCCGCTAGGGGGATCCGGTACCACCGGGAACCAGGACCCTGCTCACCCAGCCCAGTGCTGATACAGACCCAGCTAGGGGGATCCAGTACTGTCGGCAGGGGCGGCTCCAGGCCCTAGCACTCCACGCATGTGCATAGGGCGGCAAGCTGCCGGGGGCGCTCTATCGGTGCCGTCATGGTGGTAGGCAGGCTGCCTTCGGCTGCATGCCTGCAGAGGGTCTGCTGGTCCCGCAGCTTCGGTGGACCTCCCGCAGGCGGACTCTCCACCAGCAAACTGCCGGAGGCAGCCTGTCTGCCGTACTTGGGGCGGCAAAATGCCTAGAGCCACCCCTGACCACCAGGGAACAGGACCCTGCTCACCCAGCCCGGTGTTAACACAGACCCAGCTGGGGGACGGGAGCCACCAGGGACTAGGACCCTGCTCACCCAGCCCGGTACTGATACAGACCTAGCTAGGAGGGATCTGGTACCACCGGGAACCAGGACCCTGCTCACCCAGCCCAGTGCTGACACAGACCTACCTAGGGGGATCCGGTACCACCGGGGACCAGGACCCTGCTCACCCAGCCTGGTGCTGATACAGACCCAGCTAGGGAGATCCAATACCACTGGGGACCAGGACCCTGCTCACCCAACCCGATGCTGATACAGACCCAGCTGGGGGATCCGGTACCAATGGGGACCAGGACCCTGCTCACCCTGCCCGGTGCTAACACAGATCAAGCTAGGGGGACTGGTGCCACCTGGGACTGGGACCCTGCTCACCCAGCCCGGTACTGATACAGACCCAGCTAGGGGGGATCTGGTACCACCGGGAACCAGCACTCTGCTCACCCAGCCCGGTGCTGACACAGACCCAGGTAGGGGGGATCCGGTACCACTGGGAACCAGGACCCTGCTCACGCAGCCCGGTGCTGATACAGACCCAGCTAGGGGGGATCCAGTACCACTGGGAACCAGGACCCTGCTCACCCAGCCCGGTGCTAACACAGACCAGCTAGGGGGGATCCGGTACCACCGGGAATCAGGACCCTGCTCACCCAGCCCAGTGCTGACACAGACCCAGCTAGGGGGACTGGTGCCACCTGGGACTGGGACCCTGCTCACCCAGCCCGGTACTGATACAGACCCAGCTAGCGAGGATCCGGTACCACCAGGGACCAGGACCCTGCTCGCCCAGCTCAATGCTTATACCGACCCAGCTAGGGGAGATCCGGTACCATTGGGAACCAGGACCCTGCTCACCCAGCCCAGTGCTGACACAGACCCAGCTAGGGGGATCCAGTACCAATGGGAACCAGGACCCTGCTCACCCAGCCCGGTGCTGATACAGACAGAGCTAGGGGGATCCAGTACCACCGGGGACCAGGACCCTGCTCACCCAGGCCGGTGTTAACACAGACCCAGCTAGGGGGATCCGGTACCACTGGGGACCAGGACGCTGCTCACCCAAGCCGGTGCTGACACAGACCCAGCTAAGGGGATCTGGTACCACTGGGAACCAGGACCCTGCTCACCCAGCCCGGTGCTGATACAGACAGAGCTAGGGGGATCCAGTACCACCGAGGACCAGGACCCTGTTCACCCAGGCCGGTGCTGACACAGACCCAGCTAGGGGGATCCGGTACCACTGGGGACCAGGACCCTGCTCACCCAGCCCAGTGCTGACACAGACCCAGCTAGGGGGGATCTGGTACCACCTGGAGCCAGGACCCTGCTCACCCAACCCGGTGCTGACACAGACCCAGCTAGGGGGATCCGGTACCACTGGGGACCAGGACCCTGTTCACCCAGCGCAGTACTGATACAGATCCAGCTCGGGGGACTCGGTACCACCGGGGACCAGGACCTGCTCACCCAGCCTGGTGCTCATAGACACAGATGAGGGGATCTGGTACCACTGGGGACCAGGACCCTGCCCAGCATGGTGCTGGTACAGACCCAGCTAGGGGCATCCGGTTCCACCAGGAACCAGGACCCTGGTCATGCAGCCCAGTGCTGACACAGACCCAACTAGGGGAACTGGTGCTACCGGGGACCAGGACCCTGCTCAGGGAGCCTGGTGCTGACACAGACCCAGCTAGGGGGACTGGTGCCACCGAGGACCAGGACCCTGCTCACCCAGCCCGGTGCTGACACAGACCCAGGTAGTGGGGATCCGGTACCACCGGGGACAAGGACCCTGCTCAGTGAGTCCGGTGCTGACAGAGACCCAACACAAAGGAGCCAGATCGGGGGACCAGTCCGACCTCAATCTATCAGGAACCTTCTATTTAGTGAATTATTCAATTAAATTGTGAATGTAAAAAAGTCTATTAGTTAAATAAGAAATCGTTCCAATTAATCACGTATTTCCACTCAGCCAAACGGGTAAGAAATTTTCGATTAATAAGGTTACTTAGTATTTAGAATATCCGGCTATGAATCCATGAATCACGCCAGGAGTGAATTTGTAATTAAATTTAGGGATACATTCTTTAAACTTTACACTGTGCTAAAACCGGTTAATGAGAGGGAAGAAAAGCATTTAAAGTTGAGGCCAGCTCATTCCTTTCAGTTAAATTCCCAAAAATCTGCCTTTTTTCACCCTCATGAAAAAGCAAATTAATCCCGAAATTAAAGTATAACCTGCATTTCTAATTTCATCCAAGTCAGGAGCTCTAGCTCCCTCGTTTTCCTCAAGGAACTGAGTCTGAAATCCCTGATTGCCAAAAGAATTGAAAACAAACCTGACTCTTTACAATCAGCTCAGTTCACAATTCTCTCTGTCTGATTTTACACCACCACAGAATGACGAACACAAAGATATTTACTTGGAAAATAAACTCAGCTAAGCATTGATGCTAACTTCAGCTAAATTCACAATGACCCTTCGCATTTTGGCACACAAGTATTATAAAAAATCATTCATAGAGAAAAGCCACTGCTGTACAGCACTAAAAATTAACATTAACTGTCAGACTCTATCTTATCAAAGAAATCCAGAGTAATTTCTAAAATATACTATTAATAATTCTATAAACTGAGTGTATTACTGAAATTCAATATTAGTTCTGAAATCATATAAATAAATCAAAATTCCAGAGTGATTTATAAATAATTATTGACTGTCCATTTCTTATTAATGAATAATATTTTCTTTTGATCGCTATAGAAGTATTAACTGACAAACTGGATATTAATAAAGTTATATCTACAGCCACCCGGAAATTATTTCTAACAAAATATTCATAAATATGCACCTATAGATGTGGAGGATATAATTGTCTTTCAAAGTAAATCTAAAAGTTATTTTCTAAATTGTTTGAATATAAATAAATGAGATTTTAAGGCAAGTCTTAGTGGGGAAATAAAAAGGCTTTTGCATCAATTTAAGATCATTAAATAAAGATAGATATTAAAAAAGATAATCAGGTTTCTTACCAACTGAGTCCCTGCTGAGATGGGATATTATGTCTTTCCTGATATTCCATTTCCAGTGATAGATTCATTAATTGCCTCGTAGATATTTTTTCTTAAATATCTCTTGTCTTCCAAATAATTTTTATGTCTTGGTAAAAATATCTCAAATGGAAGTGCATGGCTGATAATATTCTCTTTAAAATTGAATTGGGATTTGAATACACGTTCAAATATTTTCATGAAACACAAAGTTATTAAAAAATTCTCAATTAAAAACATTTTCCTTGACACAACTTGTATATGATTTAATATCACATAAAGTTCTGATTTGGAAAATGATAAAATTTCTGCCACTGAACATCATTTAAAGCAAATGCAGGTTTATCTTCTTTCAGCTGTGGGTCTTTGATATCAAATTTAAAATCAAATAATTTATTAAATGTTTGTTGATGGTTTTTGGTTTCTACTCAAGAAAAATTCAATTGGTTTAATGCTTGTTTATCAATCTAATTCATTTTACAGATTGAATTCTATTGGATTAAAGTTGTTAAATGAATCTAATTAATTATATGAATACAAATACAATTAGGCTATTTTTATTTATTTCAGATTCAATTTTTGATTAAAGTTTTCATCAATCTAATTACTTTTATTTCATTCAAATTTATAGATAAATCTGATACAATTGGTTAAAATTAGACTGCATTCAGGTGCGTACGTTTATCTAATTGCATCAATTATAAATCTGGCTAGATAGTAAAATCTATTTTTCAACTTCACATGCTCACAAACTCCTACCAAAATTTCCCTCAGGTTTCCTGCTTGATAACTTTAAATAACTAAATGAACAAACTACTACACTGATTGTGAAACCATTAACCTTGTTTCAGCCTGGGGGGGCTATAGACCCCTTGATTTCTCTTCCAGCCCTACATTTCTATGATTTTACTCTTCTTGTTCATTATAAGATTGACTAGGAAATCACAAATAAATTATTCTCTGAAAAGGAAGATTAAGCAATTGCTAATCTATTTCCCCCTTTAATAAAAGGTCATCTGGGAAGGTAGAATGAAATTATTCTTGTTTAAGACAAAGCAGTAGATTTGTGCATAATAATAATCATTCAAAGTCCTTTGCAGGGAGATCTAGCCTGTATTTTCAAGTGAAAACAACAATAGCTTAATTTAGCCCAAGACTGCTATCAACATGTTGATCTCTGCCACCTGCTCAGAATTTATTTTCATACCCAACAGATGCGACTTTGTTGTTTGAAACCTTCTGGTCTATCATGCAAAACTGACTCCAAGGGGGTTATGTTTTTGAAATCAGAACAGCTATTTATGGAAACATTGGTCTAAAAATAAAGGGAACTGAAAAACGAACCTCTGCCAGCTGGAGGCTAAACTACCTTAGGCCAGAATCGGCCATCTTGGTTCTACACTCAAAGGAACACTTTTATTTTATTTGATTAATTATTGTGAATTCAGATATGGAGACACTCTGAGTAGCACTTTAATCCAGCAGTGGTCTTGCTGATTGAACATGACTGCTCCAGGAGTAAAGTGCTACTTAATAGGAGTGTGAGTGTCAAAAATCTCTCTTTTTTTAAAGTATTAATAATTCCTAGCATCCATTTTATAATGGACTGAGGCTGAATTAGCCATGAAAGGCATTGGAAGTTCCACATCTAACCCCTTGAACCTCTTTGACAATCTCAGCTTGATCTAAAGGGCATTGAAAACCCCAGGGTCTGAATAGAGAATAAATACTTGGTTTGTACCATCAGGGGAAAATAGATCTTCTGTTAGATTAAACTTTAAAATGAAGCATGTCATCAAAGTTATAGGGGAGATTTTCTGGGGCAAATATGACAGTCCGGCAACTAATCTTACCCATAACATTTATTAGCTTAATAATTATCAAAAAAAGCTTTCTAATAATTTCCCCCATGGTAACAAAACATGAAACATTTGTCTTTGTCTTTTAAAATGTTCACTGAATTCTATTAGAGTTGTTCATTAGACAAATAGATACAATTTTCAAAAGCAACTAAGTGATCTATAAACTTAAACCCAATTTTCAACAGCGACTTAGACATTTAAGAGTTTAAATCTTAATGAAAGTCATTATTTAGTTTTAACTATTGCTAAGTATTTTCCATCTGATCCTTTAATTTAAATTAAGTGAAATTTTCCTCCTAATCATATTGCTTCTGATTATTTATCTTTTTCAACAACAATAACGTGAAAAAACCATAAATAACCCTGGCCTATGGACCAATAAATCAATATTAACAGAGAAATCAATTTGACAATTATTTTTAAACTCAGTCCTATCATGCTAAATAGTTTAAGTCAGATTTGCAGGCTGTAATGCCAGAAGGTTGGGTTGGAGGAGGCAAAATTTAAAGTTTTATGTGGGTCATTGTGAGAATGGTAATTTATCCTCAGAAATGTAAGATAAATAGCTAGATATGAAACACAAGGAGCTCGCATAGACAGATAGACTATATAAATTGATAGATAAATTAGATAGATAGGAAAAAATAGAGTGAGAGATTAGAGACAGAGATTGAATAGACAGATTGCATAGACAGATTAGATAAAATTAGATATACAGTAAGAAAGATAGATAATGAGATAGAGAGATTGGGGTGTATAGGAATAGAGAGAGGTTTGATTTACGATTGGCAGGCATAAGAATACCCCCAAACTCAGTTGGACTTTGGGAGACTATAGATTGCAGGATGGGACCCTTTTCACACAGAGAACCTCCTTCCCTCACTATTAGACATACGAGCAAAAATAATATTGATTTACCTGAAGTAACGGTGACCAGGGTTCCTTGTCCCCGGTCACAGACAGCATAGTTATCACTCTAATCAACCACTCTAATCAATACCCTATCTATGCAATGAATCACTATTTTTACTATGTATTTGGCGGGCTTAGAAGATCTAAAATACTTTAAAAAATTATCCTAGAAATACCTGATCATGTTTAAATTCCAGTTAAACATTAAAATAAAAGGTGCCATAAAAGTGATATTATTTATCTAACTGGCATTTAATTAAGTCTACAATTAAATATCCTAGCATGGAAATATTTTTATTTTAGAAGCACAGATATTTTATTGCCTTTCCTCACTATTATGTACAGAGAAAAATCCTTATTTATTTATTTATTCATTCATGTCTTTATTTGGATTAATAAACTCAACTATCAATTAGCTGATGTATTAAAATAGCAATCTGGCAATGAGTTAAAAACCCTGTCAATCAATCAATAGCCCATCCTATTTTATTTGCCATTTATGACTAAAAAAATAGAATAAGAAGTTGCCTGAGATAGTTAAATATTAACAGGACAAGACCCTAGACATACCCTAGAAGAGATAATCCTGCATTATCCAGAGGAACTAGATTATCTTCCCATTTATGCCCTTCTAAACACTTACAAATATAGAAAATGTAGAGTTAAAATCTTTTACCTGATGTTACGGTGACCATGGTGCCTTGCCCCCAGTATTCGAAGATGGCATCACAATGACATATCTATTGGACAATGGTTCACAAGAACCTACACCCCCGGCCCTTTTCTTTAGAAATTTTTTCAATGTAAAACAAACGGGGAGAGTTTTATTGCCTGGCCATCACAAGGAACTAGGGCCAGATCCCCAAGTGGTGCAAATTAGCAATGCTCTATTGAAGTCAGTAGACTATAGAGACAGACTGAGAATCTAGTTTGAAGGGTCTGATCCAGCTCAGCTGGAATCTTCCCATTGGCTTTGGATCAGACCCTAAGAGTTTTGGCTTCCAGAGGATTTCAAAGGAGCCTAGTGGACTTAGGAGCTCAACTCCCATTGACATTCAGTGGGTGCCGAACCATGTTGAGACTCTTTCAAAACCCCAGCCAAGGAGACTATGATCAGAATAAACCATTTCTGGAAGTGGACCTAATTCAAACCTCTTTCTAAAAGGCTGCCACGCAATCACTCTACAAAGAGATCTTACCAAGACCTTGAAACACAAAATTAAAAAGGGAACAGAATTCAAAGGGGTAAAAGATATCTGATTTGCTAGGGAACACAGAAAATGGCCTTTGCTCTAATATCAGAGCATTGGTGGTATGGAAGACAGGTTAGGGTTTTGATCCAAGTCCCAGTAAAGCCAATGGAAAGGGTCCCATTGACTTCAACAGGAGCTGAGTCGGATTCTTGGCAAAGGCAACAACCATCTCAAATGACTGAAATTGTTACAGAAGAAAGATAATTATTTACCTGATGTGACGGTGACCATAGTTCCTTGTCCCCAGTAGTCAAACCAGTTATCACACCGGGACATGTCTATGCTGGAGTTTTACAATAACCTTGCCCAGACAATTAATTAACTAACTGGGATTAATAGGATTAGGGACCTGTTTTTTAAAATGAGTTTATGATTTACTGAACTGGAGAAACATCTTAATCTGCCTGAAGTAACAAATTAGAAGCATTTTTGATTCAGTCTAAAAAATTGGGATCTGTTCTTTTTTACAAACACCCTCTCAGGTTATAATTTTATCCTCCTGTCCTCATCAGAGAGACAAATAGCTTGATCAAGGACCAGGTTCATAGAGATATTTAGCCACTTAAAGATTCAGATGCAATGAATTTCAAGTCTATCTATCGATTCTATCAAGTTTTCTCTCTCAGATAATTTTCTACTTGCCCAAACGTCCCCCCAACCAGATTCTTTTTAATTTAATTCAGAGTTAAAGTTTAGACTGTTCCCCTGGCCAACAAAACAGAACCAATGCATTTTCTATGCTGCCTCAGACTGCACCTTTTCAAGATCTCTGATTGATATCTAAGTAATAAAACACTATAAAAAAAAGCCCTCACCTGTTGTCACAGTCACCAGAGTCCCTTGTCCCCAGTACGCAAAGCCCACAGAAATAAATATTCGCCTCCGGCTGTACATAAACTTCCTTCCAAACGATGATTTTAAGACCAGACCCAAAGAATTAAACCCATTTTAAGGGGGAAGGCGAGGATTGGATTAGTACTTTGTCCCTCCATATTGCTGAGAATAGCCCCCCCGGAGGAGCTGACAAAGGGAAAAGCTATGCTGGTAAAAGACACCCCCGAACCTAATTTAAAAAAAACCCTCAAAATTAAAAAATAACAGTTTCAATAGGAATAAAATTCGTACCTGTAGTGACGGTGACCATGGTCCCTTGGCCCCAGTAATCAAAGTAATCACATTGCTAGAGTCTCCATTAGACAGCGTACAAAAACCTAAACTGATCCTGATCGGGACCTCTCACACAACCATGGCAAAAGTTAAAACACTCAAACTCTTTAAGTCTTTTAGAAGTGCCCTTGCAAATTTGGAGCTAGAGAAATTTCCAGTCCCTATTGTGGCTCTAACCACATTTTAAAGAGCTGTTTTTCAAATGAAAAATAAAAGACCCTCATAAATCAAGAACACGGTTAGTTACAGCCTAGACCACAAGACAGAAGAGAAATAGCAGAGCTTGGAATTTACCTGTTGTTACTGTCACTAGGGTCCCTTGACCCCAGTAATCGAATCGGTTATACACGGAAAGACAGTTATTCTGTTAACCTAAGCAATAACCTCAGAGCTCATTGGGATCTTGGTTACAAGGAAAATCCTGGTTTGGTTGAGATCAGTGGATGTTTTGACAATTACTTCAAAGGCTCTAGGGTCAGACTTTACCATCCGATAGAATTTTGGAACGTTATATTCTGTTTTATAATGAAGCCACTTGCTAAGGGAAGGACAGGTCTACACAGAATTTAAACAGATGTTTAAGAAACTCGGCAGTGCCTAACCTCCAGGTTTGAAAAAATGCAGCTTCCTAAGGAGAATATTGTTTTAACATGCTCACCAATGACTTAATACTACACATGAAAACGAGGAGCCAACTTACCACTGGAAACGGTCACCACTGTTCCTTGTCCCCAGTAGTCAAAAGCATTGTAGTCACAGTGGTTCTAACTCATGGTCTAGGTGGCTAAAACCCACTGACTTTCCCAGCCCAGCCTCCTTCATTTATTCACATAATGTATTTAATTCCCTTTTATACTAGTTATTATTTCAGGTTCATTTCTGCCCTCATTGCCTTGTCCCCTATGAAAAAAACCCACAAGAGCTTGGAGGTGGGGAGTCACTCGTGAGTCTCACAACTTGATCATTCTATAAGATTAATCAATTTAACCAGTTAGCAGTAATAGGGATTGGAAAAGAGGAGGAATTTTTTACCTGAAGTGACGGTGACCATAGTCCCTTGTCCCCAGTAATCTAAGGCACCATAGTAGTCACGTTGATAAAATTGATTGCGCCGTTTCCACAAAAACCTCCTACTACTTTGATTTTAGCTTCAGCCACAGAGATATTAATTTAGATAGACTTCTACATGGAATGGGCCAACCCTGATATACCAACATTTCTAGTCTGACAAGTTGTCTTTTATCTCAGTTTTCTGATTATAACTATTTATCTTGGATTTTCCCTCAGTTACCCTTATAATTACCTCCAGATTCTTATTAGTATGCAAAGAATCTAGATTTTTTTTACTGAATATGAATGTTTGACCATTTATTCTTATTTATGATCACTGCCTTCAGTCTAATTTTGCCTAACAGTGAATTATAGTCACTGGAATCTATGAAATTTCATCTCATCTAATACCGAAGCAATCTACAGAGTCAAATAAAGTGCAATTTCTTTTTTCTTGGGTCTGATCCAGAGCCAACTCAGTGGGAAGTCAATGGTAATCTTTCCCTTGATTAAAGTTGGCTTTCGATCAAACTCAATATTTGTTAATTCACTAGAACTTTCATGCACACATTTTGGAGTTTGAAATGATTAGAAATTTTTACCTGTTGTTACAGTGACCATGGTTCCTTGACCCCAGTAGTCTAAGCCGTAGTAATCACATTGCTCAAATCTCTTGTCAGGGTCGCACAAAAACCCATTCACATTTTCTAATGATTTCAAATAGTTTATTTTTTCTAATGGTCATTTTAACCCTATCATACCACTAATCATTTTGATCCTCACCTCATAATTATTCTGGTCTTCACTCCACAATTATTCTAACTCTGACACACTTTGGAACAAAATCCACCTTTCAAACTTATGAAAATTGAGAGTCATTCTAATTTCAGTTCTTTTGCCTCATTAAGTTTGGAAGAGAGGAAAGAAAAGATTAAAGTTACAAGTACCTGATGTGACAGTGACTGCAGTTCCTTGGCCCCAGTAATCAAAGTTCACGTTACACAAAGAGATTTTTGTTGAGTTCTCTAGCACTAAAAGCCTTCTCTCTTCTGGGGTATGTTCAAAGCCAGCAGAAAGACTCCAATTGACTGCACTCTGTCTCTAGTCACTCGTTTATATTTAATTCCAATTTTATCACATTTTAACTATTTCTACATGATACTAGATACTATTTTAATTCCTCCATATTCTTTAACCTATGGGTTGATTTTATCTGAATTGATCTACTCTAAAGAAAAAAATATCCTGGTGATCTACTTCCAGAAATTATTTCTAGATTTCATACTCTAGGATATTTAGAAATTGTATTTACCTGAACTGATGGTCACCATGGTACCTTGTCCCCAGTAATCGAAGTAACCATAGTAGTCACAATGACACATGATGATATTCTACATGCACAAGAACGGATCCTCATATTTCGGGGAGATTTTCAAAAGTGACAGGTGATTTTTGGATGCCAAACCTGAGGTTACTTCAAGGTTTTCCATCTAGATTTTTGTACTGCCATTTTTCAGTACAAAATTTAGGGTGAGATTTTCAGTGCCACAGAGGCAATTAGGACATCCATTT
Source organism: Gopherus flavomarginatus (assembly GCF_025201925.1). Classification (NCBI taxonomy): domain Eukaryota; kingdom Metazoa; phylum Chordata; order Testudines; family Testudinidae; genus Gopherus; species Gopherus flavomarginatus. The sequence goes on along the minus strand of NC_066627.1, from coordinate 3,169,637 downwards.
CCCAACTTTAATCACATATGCAGCTTTGAAAATCTCAGTGATACTTTTTTGCTACCATATTTTTATCCTGGAAGAGGACCTGTCAAATTGACAGTTCCCCAACCACTAGACTGAGCTGTATAACCCACTAAAAGGGAATTAAAGTGCTATTTATGTTTGAAACTCTAAAATAACCTACCCACCCACCCAATTATTCTAAATCTTGGAATTTCACAGGAACCTCCTCATACAAAGACATAATCTTGCATATTTGCAAGAGGGGACATTCATGATCAGCTTTAAGAGATTAAATTTAAACAGGTAAGGCAATTTAGGTTTGAAAATATTTACCCGAAGTGACGGTGACCATAGTTCCTTGACCCCAGTACTCGAAATACCAGTTACACAGAGATATGTCTGCCCCTTCCCTTGTACAAATACCAATTTGTCTACCCATAATTTTTACTGCTGTTATGATCAATGTCACCTTGATATTGCTTATTTAATCAAGTTTGAACTAACTTTAAAAATAGTTTCTGACAACTAAATTTCCCATGCCCCAATTATTTTTAGACACTTACATGTTACTTGGAGGAAAGAAGAATTTTTAGAGGTTTCTATCTTTACCTGACGTGACAGTCACCATGGTCTCCTTGCCCAGTATTCAAGTGGGTAACACATCATTTCTCTTCCCTGTTTTACACTGTACAAAAATTACTCTCCCAGAGTGGCAAAACATTACAAAACTTCTTTTAAAGATTTGTGCCTTGATCCAACTCTCGCTAAAGTCAGTCATGGATAGATTTCAAGGCTAGACGGCACTAGATAGTTTGAGCTACATAATGAAGCCAGGGATGGTCTTTCATTGTCCCTTTAGGAATAGTCAACGTAAGCAAGACTGGCAAGACAGGATAAAAGGTTAGGAACAAAAAGAAAATATATGATTCCAAACTAAGGGAAAATGTTGATTACCTGAGCTGACCGTGACAAGAGTCCCTTGTCCCCAGTAGTCAAAAGCCCAGTGGGAGCCCTAGCAACTCTGCACAAATATGCTTGGTCAAGGCAAGGCAAGGCAAGGCAAGACAAATATGCTTTGTCTCTGCAAAATTTAACCTGCTACTGTGAGGACTGGAATAAAGGTTAACAATTTACCTGATGTGACGGTCACAAGAGTTCCTTGTCCCCAGTACTCAAAAGCATCCCAGTAGCACAGTAAAGTGTTGTCCTATTGTCTCTGTACAAATACACTCAGTTGGGGCATAGCAAAATTCTAACCATGCAAAATTTAACCGGCTACAACTATGAGGCATTGAATAAAGGTTAGAAATGTACCTGAGGTGACTGTTACCAGCGTTCCTTGTCCCCAGTACTCAAAAGCATAGTCATAGTAACACAGCAATAGAATGCCTTAATAAGTCTCTACAAATACCACCCCGCTCTATTCACCTCACCTTAGCCTTCAATTTAGAGAATTTGATGGTGCATAGACCTACTTCAGGGTGAAATGTACCCTTAAGCCCATCAAAATCTGATATCAGCCGGGAGGCGAACGCGGAGGGAAGCAAACAGGAGTTGGCATATGCCATCACCAGCGCCCTTCCAAGGCTGGTGTAAACTGGCGTAGCTCCATTGATTTGGATGGGGTTACACCGATTAACTCTAGCTGTGGATCCAGTCCCAAGAGTGGGCCTAATTTAAATCAGGACAGGAAAACTTTAGTCATTTACCTGATGTGACCTGGACCAGGGTTCCTTGTCAAAGCTGCCATAGTAATCACAATGACCAATTCCCTTCCACTAGGTGTGTAAAACCCCACTTATCCTTTCAAGGAGAACTCCATTTACAGGGACTGAAAATCCCCTTCCCCACCTTAAACTCTGCCTACCGGAGATTATAGTAACCGATTAAAAATCTAGCTGGTCTCCGTTCAGCTGAGATATTTGTACGACCTTTGTGGCACTCCTTATACACATCTAAATACTGAGGCTTTTACAATTTATTACTTACCAGAAGTGACGGTGACCAGGGTTCCTTGCCCCCAGTAATCGAATTCACCATAGCCATCACACTGATGTATCTGCCCCTTATCTCTGCACAGAAAGCTGCCGTTTGGTACCTGCCCTCTTTTCTGGTTTACACGGGGATTTGGGGGCACAGATTCTACAGTTTGCTGTGGTTAGAGTGAATTTCAGGATTCCTGCCCCCTGAGCAGATCACTACAGAATAAGGTCTGGTTGTACATCACACCCCAGCAAAGAGAGATCGGGCTTAGAATTTACCAGGCGGGAAAGTACGTTCCTGGAATTTAGAGATTAAAAAAGAAAAGACAGTAAAGTAACAAGTCTCTCCTTACCTGAGCTGACTGTGACCAACGTCCCTTGTCCCCAGTAATCCATAGCCCAGTTATCACAGTCCTTCTACTTGCTATTCACGCCTTACAAAAATACAGATCCAGTCCCCTTTGAAGCCAGTGGCAGTCTTTCCCCTTGCATTGGATTTTACCCTAATTAATCACTGTGGCTGGGATTAGTAATATAATTAACATCTACATTAACACGACTGGGATTTTCAAAGGTGGCCGAGGGAGTCGGGTGCCTCGCTCCCAGTGAATTTCATCACTTTTAAGAAGTTTTCCTAATCGTAACGTTCATCATGCCATGCCTCAGTTTGCCCCCACAGCGTCTATCCCGAGTTCTATATTTATGGCTTTTTTTGCCATGCTTCCTCAGCCCCAGTAACTCTTATCACAGCTGCCAGGGTGTGGATAAACCCAAAATACCTTCTTGGTTTCCTACAGAAAATTCTTGGGAAATAAAAATCTATAGGAAGGACAGAAGAATTCACATAACGTACCTGTTGTTACGGTCACCATGGTGCCTTGGCCCCAGTAGCCCAGCTCGTACCAGCACATTTGTGTGTCTTCCTAGCCAGGTCAAACAAAAACCCAGTCTGACTCCCGTTCCCAGTCTATTTTCAGGTGACGTTCCTGCTATTAGAGAGCAGAATCCTGGCACCAGTGACGGTCAATGGAAAAGTTTCCAGTGACTCCAATGGGGAAAGGGTTTTGCCAGAAACTGGGAATGGGTGTCAGGGGATGGATCATTTGATGATTACAGTTCTGTTCATTCCCTCTGGGGCACCTGGCATTGGCCACTGTCAGAAGACAGGATACTGGGCTAGATGGACCTTTGGTCTGACCCCGTATGGCCGCTTTTATGTCCAGATTTATTAGCTAGCAGGAGTTATTCTCTCTGTGTGTTCCTCTGTCTCTCTATGTGAGAAGTGAATTGCCTGCCCATTCCCTCACTCCCCCTCCAAATCAACCCAGTAATTTCTTAGGAGCTGAAGACTGAATGGGACCTCTGGGTCATTGAACCAGTCTCCTGCTACTGCAGACAGCACAGAACCCTAGTGACACTTATCAAGCTCCATCTTAAAATGAATCAAGTTGTTTCCCCACCACTACTCCTATGGGAAGGCGGTTCCAGACCCCCCAGTTCTGAGGCTTAGAAATCTGCTTCTAATTTCCAGCCAAAATCAATTCATTGCCAGTTTATCCCCGTTTGAGGGCCGTGGCTCTGAGAACATGGAAGTTCAGCACAAGAGTCCCTAGCTGGGCTTCGCTTTGGCCTTAAACCAAGATCTCAACACCACTGTAACATGTGACGCAGCGTATTCTCCCCAGAATTACGGCTGTCAGGCTGAGTGCAGAGTGAGCTCAAAACCGTGGCGAGCTGCTCACTGAATGTCAGCCCAGTGTAGTAATCCCACTGCCCTCAGGAACCTACTAAGAGCCATTATGTCGTCTGCTTTTGTTCTACTTCAGACATTTTAAATAAAGTCTTTCCTCCCCAGCAACAATAACAGGCCTCAAAATCTGCCAGGATGTTGGACAATTTCCCAGTTTAGTCAATCGAGGTGATAGGTCCTGAGTGAGAATAAAGAAACAATCAAAGCACTTTGAAGTAAGGAATGGTAACGACCAGATACCTGCTGGCTCTGCAACTGCTGTCCCTGGGCCTTGGCACTCAGCTGCATCCCAGTAACATATTGCAACTTATGTGCACGCATCTCTGGGGAAAGCCAATTCATGGAGGTATGTACGAAAATGACCCTCTCGGTGAACCAATCTCCACAGATAATGAGTTAATAAAAAGTTCCATGTAAGATGGGTTCAATACTGTGGCAATAAGGGACAGATACACGGGATGCATGGGATAGACAGACAGACAGACAGACTGACTCTTTGTCTGGTCTCTGAAAGAACATAGATGAATCCAATGACAATACTTTCCATCAACACAAACATTCCATTAAAATTTCCAGACTTTAAGATCCGAGGATACAGTAGTTCCAGCTTCTCAGCGCAGCTGCAGATTATCTGAAGCAGAGGCCACATCCGGAAGTCAAGGGATTTTATTTTTTAAAGCAACAGTCAACATTTCCTTCCTGAGACAAGGGGCCCGGGCGTTTGTGCCCTGGGCAGGTTCTACTCCTTGGCAACATGGTTCATTACAGTTGGCTGGAAAAACCACATCCTGGTTTTAGAATCTAGTGCTGGCTGGAATTGTCGTTGTGACTGAGGAGAGGAATCCAATCCTGTCCTGTCCTTATTTGTCCCCTGCAAGGCCTGTAGGGCCAGATACACGCTCCAAGAGCGACCCACAGGCCTCCAGACAGACAGAAACACAAACCGTTATGCAGGATGTTTTAAGGCTAAGTGTTCAATGAGTATATATCAGCATCACTCCATAGACTGTTGAAATCAATGGGAGTTAGTTGCCTATGTACCTTTGAAGAACTGGGCCCTGGGGGCCTCTCTTTCAAAATCTGGCCCCAGGTCCTTAATTCCCCCAGATTGCTTTGAAATATTTTGGGTTGTGGTTTGGAAAAAAATAAAGAGCATAAGAACGGCCATACTGGGTCAGACCAAAGGTCCATCTAGCCAACTATCCTGTCTTCTGATAGTGGCCAATGCCAGATGCACCAGAGGGAATGAACAGAACAGGTAATCATTGAATTATCCATCCCCTGTTGCCCATTCTCAGCTTCTGGCAAAACAGAGGAAAGTGACACTATCCCTGGCTAATAGCCATTGATGGACTTATCCTCCATGAATTTATCTAGTTCTTTTTTGACCCCTAGTTCTTGTGCTATGAGAAGGAGTACATAACACTTCTTTACTTTCTGTAAAGTACAGCTAGATTTACAAAGATATTAAGATGTCCGAAGATGCAGATAGGCACCCAATGGGGTTTACAAACACGTCTCAGCAAAGCGCCTAACTCCCATTGACTTCATGTAAACCTGGTCCTAAGTCAAGACACACCAGCTAAAGGCTTTGGAGAAGAAATCAGCAATACCTTTTGGAAATCTGACCTTCTGAGACCTCTGGAAGTAAAGTAAAGGTATAAAGATATTTATGTGCCTAAGGGTGCAGATAATTGCCTAGTGGGATGTTGAGAAATATTTCTGTTGATTTCAATCCCACTAGGCACCCATCTGCTCCTTTTCATGCCCAAATACCTCTAACAGTCTGGGCCAAAGTGCTTTGAGAAGAGAAAAAGAAAAAAAAAAGAAAAGAAAAGACTAAAATCATCACATCTATTTTGCAGGTGGAGAAGCTGAGGCACAAAGAGAAGCCAAGGATGGAGATGGGAAGAGAAGCCAGTTCTGCAGGTTCTCAGCTCAGCACCTTTTCTACTGAAACCCACTGCTCTGTTCCCTTTGTGAGAGGCAGGTGCTATAAGGATCCTGATTTCAGCTGAGGGAAGTGAGAGACAGAAAGGGAAATTATCCTGCCCATGGGCAGAGGGGAATAGAAACTAAGTCTCCTGGACTGGTGTCCCCTCTGCTAGACCACACTAATGTGACCAAATTACTATCCAACTTTTATTGAAATCGAATTTGGGATCCTCACTCCCGTGGGTTACTTTAAAAAAGATAGATGGATGGGATGTATGGGGCTGGATAGAAGGATGATGGGTTTGTATGGGGGCTGGATGGAGGGATGGGTGTATATGAGAGATAGATGGAGGGATGGGTTTGTATGGGGACGGATAGATGGAGGGATGATAGGGGTGTATGGGGCTGGATGGAGGGATGATGGGTGTGTATAGGGCTGGATGGAGGGATGGGTGTATATGAGAGATAGATGGAGGGATGGGTGTGTATGGGGATGGATGGATGGAAGGACGATAGGGGTGTATGGGGATGGATGGAGGGATGATAGGGGTGTGTGGGAGATGGATGGAGGGATGATGGGTGTGTATGGGGCTGGATGGAGGGATGAGTGTATATGAGGGATGGATGTTGGGATGGGTTTGTAGGGGTATGGATGGAGGGATGGGGATGGATGGGGCTGCGTGGAAAGATGATGGATGTGTACAAGGATGGATGGGTGTGTACGGGGGATAGATGGATGGAGGGGTGTATATCGGGATGGATGGATATGTATGGGGATGGTGGATGGACGGATGAATGTGTATGGGGATGGATGGAGCTATGGGTGTGTATGGGAGATGGATGGATGGATGAGTACATATGGGGCTGGATGTATGGAGGAATGGGTGTGTATGGAGCTGGATGGATAGTGGGAGGGGTGTATGGGGCTGGATGGATCGTGGGGGGGTGTATATGGGGCTGGATGGAGGGATAGGTGTGTGTGACATTCCCCTCTGGTGTTATCTAGCCCAGTGATTTGCTCGGTCACTCCAAACCTTGACTCTGGGAGCCAGCCTTACCCTGCTCTGCTGTGAGAACCCCCACTCCTGGGCTGTTCACGCACAGCCTCTGCCATGGAAGCTGCTCCCAGCTATCTGCAAGCGAATGACACTAGCCAATATCTCTGGCCCCAGACACAACCCTGGGAACCTCAGTCTTGCAGGGTCTAGTTATGCCCACTGGACACTACAAGTTTATATAACTTCATCAATTTAACAAAGAAATTGATATGTACGAGGCTTGTTCTCCCAAGGGGAGTCTCTGACACACTTCAAACCAACTCACTGCTTCAGGTAGAACAAACAAACAGATTTATTAGCTATAAAGGTAGATTTAAGTGATTATAAGTCAAAGCACAAGAAGTCAGATTTGGTCAAATGAAATAAAAGCAAAACACATTCTAAGGTGATCTTAACACTGTCAGTGTCCTTACAAACTTAGGTTTCAGATTAGCAGTCGTGTTAGTCTGTATCCACAAAAAGAACAGGAGTACTTGTGGCATCTTAGAGACTAACACATTTATCTGAGCATGAGCTTTGGTGGGCTACAGCCCACTTCTTCGGATGCATAGAATGGAACATATAGTGAGGAGATATATATACACATATAGAGGGCATGAAAAGGTGGGAGTTGTCTTACCAACTCTGAGAGGCCAATTAAGTAAGAGAAAAAACTTTTGAAGTGATAATCAAGATAGCCCAGTACAGACAGTTTGATAAGAAGTGTGAGAATACTTACAAGGGGAGATAGATTCAATGTTTGTAATGGCTCAGCCATTCCCAATCCCTGTTCAAGCCTAAAATGATTGTATCTAGTTTGCATATCAATTCCAGCTCAGCAGTTTCTTGTTGGAGTCTGTTTTTGAAGCTTTTCTGTTGCAAAATTGCCACCCTCAGGTCTGTCATTGAATGACCAGACAGGTTGAAGTGTTCTCCTACTGGTTTTTGAATGTTATGATTCCTGATGTCTGATTTGTGTCCATTTATTCTTTTGCGTTGAGACTGTCCGGTTTGGTCAATGTACATGGCAGAGGGGCATTGCTGGCACATGATGGCATATATCACATTGGTAGATGTGCACGTGAATGAGCCCCTGATGGCATGGCTGATGTGATTAGGTCCTATGAACCTAATCATAGGACCTATGAAAGTTTATGCTCAAATAAATTTGTTAGTCTCTAAGGTGCCACAAGTACTCCTTTTCTTACAAACTTAGATGCTTCTCTCCACAGGCTGGCTGCTCTTCAGCCAGGCTCTCCCCTTTGATCAGTGGTTCAGTGGCTTGGTGGAAGACAGAGGAAGAGCATGGCAAATGCCTCTCCCTTTTATCATGTCCTTTCTTTCTTCTTGGCTTTGCTCACTCCAACTTCAGAGTCAGGTGAGCATTACCTCATTGCAGTCCCGAACTGCCCAAAGGAAGGGGGCGACTCCTTTGAGGATCTAACAGATTCCTTTGTTGCTGCCTAAGCCAGTGTCTGTTGTTCCTCTGTGGCTGGGGTGAGTTTGTCCCATCCATACCCTGATGAGGTGTGAACTGTCCTTCTCCTGTTGGGGAGTTTTTGCATGGGCCTGCTTTAAGCCATGAGGATACATTTTCAGACTCATAACTATGTACATGAAATTATAACCCGTAACCTTACTCCAACATCACTGTAACAATCACTATAACATCACCATAAAAACCATGCTCGGTGCCTCATGAACCTTCCGAAGACACTCAACATGACAAACTTTGCATTGGATACACACAGTCATTTTATAAAGATGAACCTGGGGGTGGAGGGTGTTCCCCTTGTTACCCGGGTTTTTTAACCCAAAGCTTTCGGTAACGTTTACTCTGTGCGAGGTGGTATTAGAAAATAAATCAAGGGAGACATGGCCGTCTGACTGATAGATGGCTGGCACAAACAGGACAACACAAGAGTGCTTTCACTTAAAGCTAAACTCTACTTAGTCTCAAGCATTTACACACATATGCAAGAGGTTAGTGAAACACCCCCAACCTGTGATAATTACCGAAGCTGAGCGTGGCTTTTGAGTGGCACCGTGACAAGCCTCAGTCTGCCGGTGGGGACCCGAAGATGCGTTCAGAGGGAGCGTCCCTGAAGATCCCTTCTGAGAAGTTCAATTACCTTAAACTTTTCCCCTTATTTATACATTAGTAATACAATCCCTTAAGGAAAATTTGCTAAGCAAGCAGGGTTAAAAAGTCAGACACCTTATGATCATCAATTAACCAGAGATTATTTTTCCAGAGTGTCCATGCCACGGGGCCTGACAAACATTCCCGGGGGCACATAGAAACAGACTTCTTGTTTCTTTACAATACATGCATCAGCAATTTTAACACTCTTAGCAAGAAGGGCGCAGGGTCAAGCTGCCCAGCTTGTGGCACCTGAAACCTACTTCCCTCCTGTCTGGTTACGCTGAGGCCACTGCATGAGTGTGTATGGGGATGGATGGAAGGATGGGTGTGTATCAGGATAGATGAGGGTTGACAGATATAGATAGATGGGTGTGTATGGGGCTGGATGGATGGAGGGATGATGGGGGTGTATGGGGCTGGATATACGGATGGGTGTTTATGGGGAAGGGATGGAGGGATGGGTGTGTATGGGGAAGGGATGGATGGAGGGGTGATGAGGATGGATGGAGGGATGATGGGTGTGTATGGGGATGGATGGATGGATGAAGAGATGGGTGTGTATTGGGATGGATGAGGATTGACAGATATAGATAGATGGGTGTGGATGAGTGATGGATGGAGGAGTGGGTGTGTATGGGGCTGGATGGATGGAGGAATGATGGAGGTGTATGGGGAGAGATGGAGGGATGGGTGTGTATGGGCATGGAAGCATGGATGAAGGGATGGGTGTGTATGTGGATGGAGGGATGAAGGGATGGATTTGTATGGGCAATGGATGGATGGAGGGATGATGGGGGTGTATAGGGAGGGATGGGTGTGTATGGGGATGGATGGATGGAGGAATGGGTGTGTATGTGGATGGATGGATGGAGGGATGATGGGTGTGAATGGGGAGGGATGGAGGGATGGGTGTGCATGGGCAAGGAAGCATGGATGAAGGGATGGGTGTGTATGTGGATGGATGGAGGGATGGGTTTGTATGGGGGACGGATGGATGGAGGGATGAAGGGGGTGTATAGGGAGGGATGGGTGTGTATGGGGATGGAAGGATGGAGGGATGAAGGGATGGGTTTGTATGGCGGATGGAGGGATGAAGGGATGATGGGGGTGTATAGGGAGGGATGAGTGTGTATGGGGATAGAAGCATGGAGGGATGAAGGGATGGGTTTGTATGGGGGATGGATGGATGGAGGGATGATGGGGTGTATAGGGAGGGATGGGTGTGTATGGGGATGGAAGGAAGCATGGATGAAGGGATGGGTGTGTATGTGGATGGATGGATGGAGGGATGGGTTTGTATGGGGGATGGATGGATGGAGCGATGATGGGCATGTATGTGGATGGATGGATGGGTGTGTATGGGGATGGAAAAATGGAGGGATGAAGGGATGGGTTTGTATGGGGGATGGATGGATGGAGGGATGATGGGGGTGTATAGAGAGGGATGGGTGTCTATGGGGATGGAAGGATGGAGGGATGAAGGGATGGGTTTGTATGGGGGTGTATGGGGAGGGATGGGGGTGTATGAGGATGGAAGAATGGAGGAATGAAGGGATGGGTTTGTACGGGGGATGGATGGATGGAGGGATGATGGGGTGTATAGGGAGGGATGAGTGTGTATGGGGATGGATGAATGGAGGGATGAAGGGATGGGTTTATACGGGGGATGGATGGATGAAGGGATGATGGGGGTGTATAGGGAGGGATGGGTGTGTATGGGGATGGATGAATGGAGGGATGAAGGGATGGGTTTGCATGGGGGATGGATGGATGGATGGAGGGATGATGGGGTGTATAGGGAGGGATGGGTGTGTATGGGGATGGAAGGATGGAGGGATGAAGGGATGGGTTTGTATGGGAGATGGAGGGATGATGGGGGTGTATGGGGAGGGATGGGTGTGTATGGGGATGGAAGGATGGAGGGATGAAGGGATGGGTTTGTATGGGGGATGGAGGGATGATGGGGGTGTATGGGGAGGGATGGGGGTTTATGGGGATGGAAGGATGGAGGGATGAAGAGATGGGTTTGTATGGGGGATGGATGGATGGAGGGATGAGAGGGGTGTATGGGACTGGATATAGAGATGGGTGTGTATGGGGAATGGATGGAAGGATGAGAGTGTATGGGGGTGGATATAGGGATGGGTGTATATGGGGGAGGGGTGGGTCTGTATGGGGAAGGGATGGATGGAGGGATAATGGGGATGGATGGAGGGATGATGGGTGTGTATTGGGATGAATGGGGATTGACAGATATAGATAGATGGGTGTGTATGGGGGATGGATGGAGGAGTGGGTGTGTATGGGGCTGGCTGGATGGAGGGATGATGGGGGTGTATGGGGAGCGATGGAAGAATGAGTGTGTATGGGCAAGGAAGCATGGATGAAGGGATGGGTGTGTTTGTGGATGGATGGATGGAGGGATGGGTTTTTATGGGGGATGGATGGATGGAGGGATGATGGAGGTGTATAGGGAGGGATGGGTGTGTATGCGGATGGAAGGATGGATGGATGAAGGGATGGGTTTGTATGGGGGATGGATGGATGGAGGGATGATGGGGGTGTATAGGGAGGGATGGGTGTGCATGGGGATGGAAGGAGGAAGGGATGTGTTTGTATGGGGGATGGATGGAGGGAGGGAGGGTGTGTATTTGGATGGAAGGATGGATGGATGGAGGGATGGGTTTTTATGGGGGATGGATGGATGGAGGGATGATGGAGGTGTATAGGGAGGGATGGGTGTGTATGGGGATGGAAGGATGGATGGATGAAGGGATGGGTTTGTATGGGGGATGGATGGATGGAGGGATGATGGGGGTGTATAGGGAGGGATGGGTGTGCATGGGGATGGAAGGAGGAAGGGATGTGTTTGTATGGGGGATGGATGGAGGGAGGGAGGGTGTGTATGTGGATGGAAGGATGGAGGGATGAAGGGATGGGTTTGTATGGGGGATGGATGGATGGAGGGATGATGGAGGTGTATAGGGAGGGATGGGTGTGTATGGGGCTGGAAGGATGGATGGATAAAGGGATGGGTTTGTATGGGGGATGGATGGATGGAGGGATGATGGGGGTGTATAGGGAGGGATGGGTGTGTATGGGGATGGAAGGAGGAAGGGATGTGTTTGTATGGGGGATGGAGGGAGGGAGGGAGGGTGTGTATGTGGATGGAAGGATGGAGGGATGAAGGGATGGGTTTGTACGGGGAATGGATGGATGGAGGGATGATGGGGTGTATAGGGAGGGATGGGTGTGTATGGGGATGGAAGGATGGAGGGATGAAGGGATGGGTTTGTACGGGAGACGGATGGATGGAGGGATGATGGGGTGTATAGGGAGGGATGGGTGTGTATGGGGATGGAAGGATGGAAGGATGAACGGATGGGTTTGTATGGGGGATGGATAGATGGAGGGAGGGTGTGTATGTGGATGGAAGGATGGAGGGATGAAGGGCTGGGTTTGTATGGGGGATGGATGGATGATGGAGGGATGGGTGTGTATGGGGATGGAGGGATGGATGTGTATGGGGATGGAAGGATGGAGAGATGAAGGGATGGGTTTGTACGGGGGATGGATGGATGGATGGATGAAGGGATGGGTTTGTATGTGGATGGAAGGATGAAGGGCTGGCTTTGTACGGGGGATGGATGGATGGAGGGATGATGGGGTGTATAGGGAGGGATGGGTGTGTATGTGGATGGAAGGATGGAGGGATGAAGGGATGGGTTTGTATGGGGGATGGATGGATGGATGGAGGGATGAAGGGATGGGTTTGTATGGGGATGGATGGATGGAGGGAGGGTGTGTATGTGGATGGAAGGATGGAGGGATGAAGGGATGGGTTTGTATGGGGGATGGATGGATGGAGGGATGATGGGGGTTTATAGGGAGGGATAGGTGTGTATGGGGATGGATGGATGGAGGGATGAAGGGATGGGCTTGTACGGGGGATGGATGGATGGAGGGATGATGGGGTGTATAGGGAGGGATGGGTATGTATGGGGATGGAAGGATGGAGGGATGAAGGGATGGGTTTGTACGGGGGATGGAGGGATGATGGGGATGTATGGCGGTGGATGGAGGGGTGGGTGTTGTAGAGGCGCAGACTCCCCCCTTTGGCACCTCCTAGTGGTTTTCCTCAGGAATTAGCTCTATTTCCAGCCAGGATCACCCTCTGCTGGCCGGTGATCCACCTGTCCTCTTGGCCCCCCGTGTCCCTCCCTGGACCTCGTGCCCTTTTAACTGGGGTGCTGCCCCCTGGCAGTACCCCACCAATCTGGGTCTCCCCTCCCTGGGTAACCCCCAACCCACTATCCTCACTTTGCCTCAGTTCTGGCTACTGCCTAGTCTCCATCTAGCCCCCGTTCACTGGCGCAGGCTGCAGTATCAGCCACTCATCATAGGCAAAGGTGTTTGGACCTGCTGCCTCTGCCTACCCATGGGCTGCCCCTTTGTAACCCCAGTACCCAGCTGGCCTTACCCTAGGCCTGCAGCCTGGGGGGTTTCCAGGCCGAAGCTCCCCAGCTCCTCTTGCCTTCCCCCAGCCCTGCTCCACCTTAAGTAACCAGATCAGCTCCCTGGCAGCCAGGCCCTTCTCCCTCTACAGGCAGAGGGAGACTGTTTGCTCCTGGCTTCCCTGGCCTTTTCATACAGGCCAGCTGTGGCCCAGCTGCGGCCGCTTCCCCAATCAGCCCAGCTTTTAGAGCTGCAGCTTTTAAGCCCTTCTTGCCCCAGCCACAGCTGTCTCCTGGGCTGTTTTAAGCCCCAAAGGGCAGGAGCGGGTAACGACCCCGCTACAGGTGTGTACGTGGATGGATGGATAGATGGATGGATGAAGGAATGGGTTTGTATGGGGGATGGATGGAGGGAGGGATGATGGGGGTGTATGGAATGGATGGAGGGATGATGGGTGTGAATGGGGAGGGATGGAGGGATGGGTGTGTATCGGGATAGATGGGGATTGACAGATATAGATAGATGCGTGTGTATGGGGATGAATGGATGGATGAAGAGATGGGTTTGGATGGGTGATGGATGGGTGGAGGGATGATGGGGGTGTATGAGATGGATGGAGGGATGATGGGTGTGAATGGAGATGGATGGATGGGGTGTATGGGGATAGATGGAGGGGTGCGTGTGTATCGGGATAGATGGGGATTGACAGATATAGATAGATGGGTGTGGATGGGGCTGGATGGTTGGAGGGATGGGGGTGTATAGGGTTGTCTGGAGCGATGATGAGTGTGTATGGGGATGGATTGAGGTACGGGTGTGTATGGGGATGGATTGAGGTATGGGTGTGTATGGGGATAGATGAAGGGATGGGTGTATATTGGGATGGATAGGGATTGACAGATATAGATAGATGGGTGTGTATGGGGATAGATGGAGGGATGGGTGTGTATCGGGATAGCTGGGGATTGACAGATACAGATAGATGGGTGTGTATGGGGATAGATGGAGAGGTGGGAGTGTATGGAGATAGATGGGGATTGACAGATATAGATAGATGGGTGTGGATGGGGCTGGATGGTTGGAGTGATGGGGGTGTATAGAGTTGTCTGGAGCGATGATGGGTGTGTATGGGGCTGGATATAGGGATGGGTATGTATGGGGAATGGATGGATGGAGGGATGATGGGGGTGAATGGGGATGGATGGATGGACGAAGGGATGAGTATGTGTTGGGATGGATGGGAATCGACAAATATAGATAGATGGGCGTGTATGGGGGATGGATGGAGGGGTGAGTGTATATGGTGCTGTCTGGCTGGAGGGATGATGGGTGTGTATGTGGAGGGATGGGTGTGTATGGGCATGGAAGCATGGATGAAGGGATGGGTGTGTATGGGGGATGGATGGATGGAGGGATGGGTGTGTATGGGGATGGATGGATGGATGAAGGGATGGGTTTGTATGGGGGATGGAGCGATGATGGGAGTGCATGGGGAGGGAATGGGGTGTATGGGGATGGATTGAGGTATGAGTATGTATGGGGACGGATTGAGGTGTGGGTGTGTATGGAGATGGATAGAGATTGACAGATATAGATAGATGGGTGTGTATGAGGATAGATGGAGGGGTGGGTGTGTATGGGGATGAAGGGATGGGTTTGTATGGGTGATGGATGGGTGGAGGGATGATGGGGGTGTATGGGATGGATGGAGGGATGATGGGTGTGAATGGAGAGGGATGGATGGGGTGTATGGGGATAGATGGAGGGGTGGGTGTGTATGGGGATGAAGGGATGGGTTTGTATGGGTGATGGATGGGTGGAGGGATGATGGGGGTGTATGGGATGGATGGAGGGATGATGGGTGTGAATGGAGAGGGATGGATGGGGTGTATGGGGATAGATGGAGGGGTGGGTGTGTATCGGGTTAGATGGGGATTGACAGATATAGATAGATGGGTGTGGATGCGACTAGATGGATGGGGATAGATGGTGGTCGACGTATATGGATATATTGAGGTTCATGGGGCTAGACAGATAGAGAGAGAGTGGGAGCTTTGTTATAACTGAAGTATCTGGACTCTCTGGCCCAAATTTTTAAAGAAGGCCAATTTACGCCAGTCGGGGATCTGGCCAAGGGATTAATTTCAATGGGGCCTATGTGCTTCTGAAAATTTAAAATACTGTGATCAATCTGGCCCTCTGAGCTCACAGGTTTTGGCTGAGCTTTTCAAAGGAACCTGGGAGAGTGAGGCATCGAACGCCCATTAAATTTCATTCCCGTTGATGACAGTCACTAAGACTCAGATTCTGCTATTCAATGGCAGTTGGGAGACTAGATACGTCTGAGGGGCTCGGCCTAACGCTCTTAGACCTTGCTGAAGATTCCAACCAAATCTCAGAGCTGGGGGGAGGGATTCACCCCATTGCCCAGTCCCTGGCTCCGTGTCAAGCAGGCTTGGGCCCCGCTCACCGCTGTGGTTTGCATTTATTGCTCAGGCTTTGAGGGTTTCCCTCTCGCCTGCAGCAGGTTTTTGTATAAGAATGAGTCACTGTGCTCCCCCCACCCACAATGATTGAAACCACATCAAAAACTTCAGCCCCTTCCGGCTTGTCAAACCACCTTGTTCTAATAAGGAAAATAAAAACAAGTTCATAGATGGAAATACAGAGTACCCACCCTGCCACATTTAGTTGCCTGCACTGTTATTGCAAGCTATCAATGATGAATTATCCACAAATCAAGTATCAATTATCCCTCAATTATCAATAATCAATTTAAAGCCTCCAGTTAGCAATAATCAGGTTTAAAGTCTCAACCATCAATTACTGACTAATCAACTAATCCCCAATTAACTATCAAGCAGCAATCTCTAATTAACAATCAATAATTGCTTATCAGTTTCAAACTATCAATCGTCAATTATCAACCTATCACCAAAGTGCAATTATTACCTGTCATTTATCAACCTATCATCACTTATCAATATACAATTGTCAGCACTGATCATTACATCGATATAATCCGTTATCAGTCTTCAATTATCAGCCATCAGCTATTGGTCACCATTGATCGGTTAGGTAGGCAGAGACTGTGGGAGGAAGGATGGTAGACAGAGGGGTGCGTAGTCATTGAATAAAGCTTCTGTTATGTCCATCTTCATTTATTGTCCATCAACCATCATCTCAGTGATACTTTCTGCTTTCTTCATCTCTTGAGTCAGTCCCATACTGACAGGGTAAGCGCTGAAGGTCGGGGAACAAATTTTGTTTTGTGTGGATATAGTGGGTAGCACTATGGGGTTCTGACCAGGGTCCCTGAGTGGTACCACCACAGATGAGGATAATTTCGTATTCTAATGATGGACTGAGGCATGGGGAAGGGAAGTGATTTGCCTGTCACCGATGGAGTCTGAAGCAAAGCTGGGAATAGATTCAGTCCTAACCCACCGCCCTGAGCCTATGGATCATCTCTGCTCTTGGCAAGCTTTGTCTGGTGGGAGAATGACAATGCAGTGCTATTTGCAGCATGCATTCAGAAGGGGACTCCTCGTCTCACTGCAGTCTGCTGCAGGCTCAGTGGGCACTTGGTTGACATTCATAAGCACGGCTTGTGTTCTTGTTCAGGCTCTGAAGGTTTCCCAGTTCCCGTGCACAGGGTTTTAATACAGCGCTGCACCACCGTGAGCCCCCAGCCCACACCGTGATGAACGCCACCACAAAAACTCCCGCCACTTCTCTGCCCTCCTCGTTAGAAACATGAGCATCAGATCTTGCTCCAAGGCTGGAAAAACACCTCCTCCACCCACACTAAATTGCCCGCACAAAATATTGGATTTCCACCGAAGTTGTAGATTCAATTCCTCCCACAGGAAGAGATTCCTTGTGTGCTGCAGACAACTCAGTTAATCTCCCTGGGCCACAGTTTAGGAACATCGGAAGAGAGCTGGGGAAATAATTGATTTGTTTGGTTCAGCAGCTGAACGGAAAAATCAGTTTGGGGGTTGACCTGAAGTGACGCTGCTTTGACTTTCCTCAACAAAATGAAAAAAAAAACACCCTTTCTTTCGGGGTCAACTAAACATTGGAATTAATTCAGGGAAGTTCTGGCCTGTGTTGTGCTGAAGGCCCCACCTGATGATCACAATGGTTCCTCCTGGCAAGGAATCTATGGATCACAGGTTTTGCCTGGAAGGGTCTCTGTAGCATAGCAGGTGATGTATCTCATACTGAATTGAAAGGCAACCAATTTAAAAGGGTTCAGAGGAAACAATATGTATGCAGCACATAATAATCTGTGTGGATCTCACAGCTACATGTTCTTTTCCAGGCTCGGAGTTCAACACAATTAAACCACAAAAACAAAACCACACAGGTTCTTCTAAAGCACCTGGTGCCCATCAGTCTTGGAGAATGGCTCCTCCACCCCTCTTCTGATGCAGTTTGGTTGTTTCTTCCCCCATCCCCAATACTTTACTTCTGTGTTCCTAGAGTGTTTTAGATGGCCCATCCCCCTAACATCTAGGCTGACTTTAATTTTTTTCTTACCTGGCTGGTCATTTCTCCAGTGTTGCCTCACTTCTCCTTTTTCTCCACATTCGGCACACCTGCAGCATTATCAGGGCAGGTGTTTAATACGCCACCTGGGCGTCAGGCCAGATGGATGAAACAGAGAAAAAGCCAGTGCTGAAGGAAGCGGTTTGAGATGGTGGATCTCCAGTGTTTCTGCTCGGTCGACCACTTCAGAAGAGATGGAACTGTGCTGTGGTCTAAGCTGCAATCGGTGTGCTACCTGCTTGAGCACAGAGCACCACATCTGTAGCACAAGGTTGGCCTTGCGGTCAGCACCAGCCTCCCACTGGCAGAGATTCCTTGGGTGGTAGCAGACAACTCGTTTCATCTCCCCGTGCCTCCGCTCTGCATATGCAAAGTAGGAATGGCCCTTCCTTTGTCTGTCGTGTCTATTCAGACTGCAAACTCCTCACGGCAAGGAGAGTATTTTGCTACTTGAATGTACTGCACCTACCACAGCAGGCCCGTGATCTAGTGAAATACAAATAGTAATAAACATTTCATGCTTTGTGCCGCTGCTCATCTCTGGCCTTGTGTGAGAAGCAGGTATTTGGTGTAATCATCTGATTATAATGGGCCCTTCCGCACTTACGAATCTTGTATTAGGCTTTAAATAATGCCCGGTAATGTTGAGTACAGACCACATCAGATGAGACGGGAGCATTTTCTATTGTCTAGTAAAGGAACCCTAGGCTCCTTTTCTTGCCAACTGAGGGAAGTGGGGGGCTAATGGTTAGAATGAAGGGGCGTGCAGGAGTCAGGACTCCTGGGTTCTATCCCTGGCTCAGGGTGAGGAGTGGGTCTAATGGGTTAGTGCAGGAGCTGCTGGGAGTCAGGACACCTGCATTCTATTGGTAGCTCTGGAAAAGGAGTGAGGACTGGGAACCAGGACTCCTGGGATCTACCCCAGGCTCTGGGAGGGGAGTGGGGTTGAGTGGTTAGAACAGTTGGGGCTGGGAGTCAGGGCTCCAGTCCTAAACCTGCTCAGGATTGGGTTTAACTGGCCAAGTAAGATGAGGGGACTGGGATGCGTGAGACCCAGGCTTGCACTGGGGAGTACTTGCACTTGTTGGAATGATAGATTTAAAAAACAGTGTAATATAGACTTAAAATCAAATTAGCCTTCTCGCAGGAGGATTTTGTACTATATTCCTCATGTAGATGTCGAATTTAAGGCAGAAATCATTTGTGGAAGCCCACAGTTAAATACACCCAGCATGGACTTTTTTTGGAGGGATCGTTAGCCCCATAAAACAAGTGAAATATGAAAGGTCCTGTGGTTATTAACTGCTACAAACTACGGATCAGCCAGTTCTTGTTTCCTTTCACCATTGATAAATCAGTCTCCGTTACATCCCTCCTGCCTTTGGCAGGAAACATCCTGCCTTCTTCCCTCCTAGTCCCCTTCCTTTCCCAGATTGTGGAACTGAGGTTGTAATTCAGCTGGGCATTTCTGCGGCTGGCTGCCCGGGAGGCGAACGCAGAGGGAAGCAAACAGGAGCTGGCATCCGCCATCATGTTGCAGTCTGGATGTAGCTCATGCCGCAGGCCCGAATTAAGGGCTGCGTAGCTCCGTCCGGACGCGGCAGCTCAGTGTGGGCGAGCTGGGTCCAGTCATTGTAAGGCCAGGTTTACAATGGAGGGGGGATGCTCAAGTCCACAACTGAGGTTAACAGAGCAGTGTGGACATACCCTTAGACACCTACCAAGCTGCTGGGACACATGGACAAACCTGCCTCTGTCCTGACACCCCAGTTATGCCAAAGGCCTGGGGAAGATAATCAAACTGGGCCTTCTCGTGACCATCTAGCCTGTGGGGCCCCATCTGGGAAGCGTACCTAGAGAATGACACCACGGCAGGCCCCACAAAACATAGCTGCCAAGTGCCACCCCCTCCTCTTTATCCCCAAACCCACTAGTTAGAGCATTCACCCAGAATGTGGGAGACCTGGGTTCAAATCCCCACTCAACCTGACACAAAGCAAGGACTTGCAGCCTGGTGTCCCAGGGCAGGGCCCTACCCACCAGGTTATGGAGTATTCTGGGGGTGCAGGGTACATCTCCCTCTGTTGAAGTTGTTCCACTTTGTATAAAATGCTTAAATTATCACCAAGCCCAAGAGAGAGGCTGTGCACCCTAGTGGTTAGTGAAGACACCCAGGAATCCAGTTTCTGCTCCACTGAATACGTAAGTATTTTATAGAATTCCTTTAAAAATCCGAGCCTCCATCACTCTGTCATTTCCCTCCCTCCACATCCACAAATCAGAGAGGATAATCCCCCCTTTCTCCCACCCTTTGATTTTTCTGTCTAGTCCCACTCTCAGACAGCCCCAGGCAGTACTTCTGGAGTACAAATACCCGCACGTGTGTGTGCATTTTTACAAGGATCCCAAGGGACTTAGGCACTCACATTTCACCAGGTGTTGAGTGCCCAACTCTCTTTGGAAACCCACCTCCCAAATGGTCAAGCAAGGGATTAATGTGAGAACCCGGTGAATAAAGCACATTTCCTACAGCCATAAGACCAGAGTTTCTCTATCAGGGGTCGCCACTTGTGTAGGGAAGCCCCTGGCAGGCGGGCAGGTCTGGCCGATCGCAGCTCCCACTGGGCGCAGATCGCTGCTCCGGGCCATTGGGAGCTGCTGGAAGTGGCACGGGCCGAGGGACTTACTGGCCACCACTTCCAGCACTGCCAGCAGCCCCCCTTGGCCTGGAGCAGTGAACCGCAGGCCAGTGGGAGCCACGATCAGCGGACCTGCGGACGGTGGCAGGTAAACACACCGGCCTGGCCTGCCAGGGGCTTTCCTTGCACAAGCAGCAACCCCTGTTTGAGAAACCCTGCATAAATCCATGCTGGCTGGGCTGCCTCGGTCAGACCTTGTGAAGCCATCGAGAGGGTGGGGAGGGGGTGGCTGCTGGGGTTCTGCTTCATGCTGTGAAGAGAGTTTTTGCACTGGAGCGTATCACTGTGGCTACTGTAGTATCCTCCACAGTGATAAACACAGCAGCAAAAACTTAGCTCCGGGACAAGAGGAGTCTGTTCTGGAACGGCCAGCACCTGCTGTCCTCTTTATACCAGGCACAGGAATGGCTGCCAGGGCCCATCCAAGCTCAGTGCCTGTCGCCAGCGGCGGCTGCTCTCCTCTGCTGAAGGAATGAGCGGTGACGGTGACAAAAGATGGCCTTTCAGTTACGACACTGGGTGAGGACTCCAGAGATATGGGATCAGTAGACGGGTCTCTTCACCCTGGCTCCCTTTCAGTGTCTCCCTCTGTGAAAATAACGGCACCAAAGAGTTACTTGAAACCACAAGGAAGGAGAAGGCTGGATGGACAGAGCATTCTTGCAAACAACAGCCTTGCTCCAGTTACCCATCGCAAGGACTCCACGCCTTACGACAGGCGACCTTCTTCCATCTGGCCCCCGGCTGGGCCGGAGCCAGGGCCTTTATTGAGGGCTTCCCTACCCAGACTCCTTTGCAGAGATGGGAAGTCCTGCCCATTCTCTCTGGACGATTGACAGTTTGTCTAGCCAATCAGCTCTCTTTCCCTCACTCCTGGTTCTGTAAGGGTTGCATGCCCATTGCAATCTGCAAGCTTTTTTGGCATGGGGGAGAAGAGGGAAAGGTCTATCTTTTAGGAGGTTTGCTATATCTAGTACCCTGGGGAGCCTTAATTTTGCTTCTAGTTTCTAGATGTTGCTAGAATATATGTAACAATGAGGTGAGCGTACTCAGAGTGGGGATTTCCCAAGGCTTGATGCTCAAATTCTCATGGGGGCTGGGTGCCCAGGGGCTTGTCTTTACAGGGGAAATAGACTGGAAATAGCTCTCCAGGTGTAATTTAGTTATTCTGGAAAAACTTTTCCATGGGGCTACTCTAGTATGGAGTAAAAGTGCCTGTGTGAGAAGAGGAAATGTTCTGAAAGAGAGCGGGGAGCTAGTCTGAGTAACTCAATGACATTGGAATAGCTATTCTGGTCAATTTCCCTCATTGTCTTAGCTCCTTTTGCCAGGCCCAGCCGAAATGAACAAGTGGGGGGTTAATGAAAGACTCCTGTTGAAGGAGACAGTTTAGCCTGTTGGGTAGATCATTGCAGTAGGAGGCAGCAGACTAGCATTTTGTTCCCAGCGCTGGATGACCTTGGCCAAGTCACTTCTTTTTCATGCCTCAGTTTCCCCATCTGTGAAATGGGAATAATGATGATGACCTCCTTTACTAAATGCCTTGTGATTGACTGAGGCAGGAACTGAGCACTGGTAGTAGTAGTTGTGTTTGGGGTAGCCTTTAAATAAGGGTGTTAAAACACTGATTTCTCTCACAAGGGCATCTGGCCTGCTTTCGTCAGACTTTGCTAAGCCGCGGTAGCACGCTGTCTCGCTACATGGCTTGTGCTCAGACCCTGCAGGAAGTTTTTGTATGTGAGTGCATCACTGTGCTGCTATATTGTCCCCACTGTGCTAAACACCAGAGCTAAAACTCAATCCTGAGGTGGACTTTCTGCTAGATACAGTGACATCTAGTGCAATGTTCGCAGACAGGGACCGCTGCA
>NC_066627.1:2751920-2788066 GCF_025201925.1 Gopherus flavomarginatus | reverse complement strand
TTAGCCTTGTCTCCTAGTTTTCATTGCTGTGGTTTTGGAAGGTATTTTCTCCCCAGTAAATCTATTGAAGGGTGAGGGATTGGTCTATGAGTGATACTGCAATGGTTGTGATTGATTACAGGGCTTTATTTTGTTACCTCACAACTTTATTGGACAATGTGGTTAATGTGGCTCTGTCAGGGTTCCCTCCCCACTCTGGGGTACAGATGTAGGGACCTGCATGAAAGACCCCTAAGCTTATTTCTACCAGCTTAGGTTAAAAACTTCCCCAACGAATAAATCCTTTCCTTGTCCTTGGATGTTATTGCTGCCACCACCAAGTGATTTAGACAAAAATTCAGGAAAAGGACCACTTGGACTCCCTATTTCCCCAAAATATCCCCCGAAGCCCCTTCACCCCCTTTCCTGGGGAGGCTTGAGAATAATCTACCAACCAATTTGTTACAATGTGAGCACAGACCAAACCCCTTGGTTTTTAGGACACTGAAAATCAATTGAGTTCTTAAAGGGAGAATTGTATTTAAAAAAAAGTAAAAGAACCACACCTGCAAAAATCAGGATGGAAGGTAATTTTACAGGGTAATAAATAGATTTAAAACACAGAGGATTCCCTTTCCCCTCTAGGCTCAGCTTCAAAGTTACAAAAACAGGAACAAAACTCCCTGTTAGCATAGAGAAAATTCAGATTAGAATTTACATTGAGTGTTAGAATTGCATTCCGGGTAAATCAGGATTTGATGTGCTAAGTAAGGTATTCATGTAGTTTTCCGGTTAAGACACATATGAAGGTGGAGTTTATCCTCAGGGTCACTGTTAGGTGTGGGAGCTAGAGGAGGGATAAAGAAAATACCAGTTGGTCTCCTTATGGCCAAGCAGGAGGCTCCGACTGAGACAAGGGCGGTACCACAGAGACAAAGTGCCGCCTCTTCTCTCAACTGCACACAAGGAACTGAGTTCGCGCTGGGAAATGCTGGGTGTCTCTTATAAGGAGGGGGATATGCAAATAACGGTCAGAGTTTCCTGTTTAAATCTGCCCCTCTCTCTGCCCAGACTGCACTTAAGAGACACAATCCGCAGCCACCCGTGTCTGTGCAGTTACCAGCCAGTCCCTGAGAACTTTCCCCTCAAACCCCTGGGGAAATGAGGCTTTGGCTGTACCTCGTTCTCACTGCAGCATGTCTGGAAGGTACATTCTCCCTTTCCATGGATTGGATGTATTGGGGAGGCGGGGGATTATTGTGCTATTGCCCGAGGTACTCATGTTCCCCATAACTAATTGTTATTCGCAGGTGTCCGGTCGCAGGCGCTGGTGGAGTCCGGAGGGGATGTGAAAAAGCCCGGAGACTCTCTCCGCCTCTCCTGCAAAGCCTCCGGCTTCACCTTCAGCAGCTACTGGATGAGCTGGGTCCGGCAGGCTCCCGGGAAGGGACTGGAGTGGATCGCCTTAATTCACGGTTCCAGCATATACTACAGTGACTCGGTAAAAGGGCGATTCACCGTCTCCAGAGATGACCCCAGCAGCCTGTTGTACCTGCAAATGACCGGCCTGAAGCCCGAGGACACCGCCCGCTATTACTGTGCGAGACACACAGTGCGGGGAACCCCGACAGGGCTCGTACAAAAACCCGAGCGGCAGAACCGCCCTTCCGCCATGCGCCGCGCGGGGGCAGCACTTCCCCAGACAATCCGGCCCTGGGCACGGGCACAGGAGCTGCAACCAGAGTGAAAAACAAATCAGTCCTCAGGTTTCAGAGCTCAATATCCATCTATAGAATCATAGAATCCTGGGACTGGAAGGGACCTGGAGAAGTCATCTAGTCCCGTCCCCTGCACTCATGGCAGGATTCAGTGTTATCTAGACACCATCCCTGACAGGTGAGGGAGATTCCACAATCTCCCTGGGAAATTTATTCCAGTGCTTAACCATCCTGATAGTTAGGACGTTTTTCCTAATGTCAAACTTCGCTTGATGCAATTTAAGTCCATTGCTTCTTGTCCTATCCTTAGAGGTTAAAGAGAATAATTTGTCGCTTTCCTCCTTGTACTTCTCCTTTTATGTACTTTAAAACTGTTATCATGTCCCCCTCAGTCTTCTCATCTCCAGACTAAACAAACTCAAGAGTTTTCAATCTTCCCTCATAGGTCATGTTTACTAGACTTTTAATTATTTTTGTTGCTCTTCTCTAGACTTTTTCTAATTTGTCACCTCTTTCCTGAAATGTGGCACCCATAACCAGAAATAATATTTCAATTGAGGCCTAATCAGTGTGAAGGAAAGCAGGAGAATTAAGTGGGTTGCTTACAACACTCCTGCTAATACAACCCAGAATGATGATCACTTTTTTTAATAGTGTTACATTGTTGACTCATATCAAGCTTGTGATCCCCTATGACCCCCCAGATGTCTTTCTGCAGTACTCTATCCCAGGCAGTCATTTCCAATTCTGTATGCGTGCAACCAGCGTGTGGCTCCAGGCACCAGCGCTCCAAACGCATGCCTGGGGCGGCAAGCTGCTGGGGGTGCCCTGCCAGTCCCTGTGAGGGCAGCTGTCAGGCAGCTTTTGTTAGCCTGCCTGCGGGAGGTTCATCAGTCCTCCGGCTTTGGTGGCAATTCAGCATTGGGTATGCTGAAGCCACAGAACCGGCGGACCTCCCACAGATGCGCTGCAAAGGTAACCTGCCTGACATGCTTGGGGTGGCAAAAAAGCTAGATCCACCCCTGCGCCTGCCCCCTGGGAAAGGGCTGGAATGGATGGGGTTTACCCGACATACAGTTAACGGGGGAACCACAGAGCATAACTCAGCTCTCACACCTTGTGTCACCGTCACCAGGGATACTTGGAAGAATGAAGTTTATCTCCAGCTCGGCTCACTGACAGTTGCAAACATTAGCTCCTGTTACTGCGACAGAGAAACAGTGACACAGAGCAGAGCGGGGACTGGCACAAAAAGGGAAAGTGAATTTCTAAAGCACCAGCCGACTGGAACACACAGTCCCTGCTCAAGGGGATGAGACAGATGGGGCATTGCCCAGAGTGGGGTCTCAGGAGCCAACCCCCTTTCTCCCCTACATCCCACCTTCTCCCAGCCCCTTCCACCAAGGGATTTTAAACACTCCGCTTCCTTGTGCTGCACACTGAAAAGTGCACCCAGAAACTCACCGAGACAGGAGTGATGGTTTGGGCTACCTCATATTTTGGGCATTTATCCCGACACACTTTGATCCTAATCGCCAGAGGATGCTCAGGGCCTGTATCTCTCGCTGGCCTCAGCTGGTGCTGTGGACGGGTGTTACACCTCGGGACCAGGCTGTCTGTCTCCAGGCTCCCAAATTGGGGAAATCACATCAGGACATCTTGTCCCACAGGCAGGGCTGGTGCAACCCATTAGGCAACCTAGGTGGTCGCCTAAGGCACTGGCATTTGGGGTGTGGCACTTCGGGTCCTTCGGTGGCAGTGACCATGGCGGCCGGATCTTCGGCTACCCCGGTTGCCATCGGCATTCCAGCGGAGGGACCTGGGGCAGGGAGGCAAGGGGAGGTCCTCCTGCAGCAAGTAAGGGAGGGTGGCACACAGGGGAATCACTCCCTGCCCCAGCTCACCTCTGCTCCACCTCCTCCCCTAAGCACACCGCCACGCTCTGCTTCTCTCCCTCCCAGGCTTGCGGCATCAAACAGCTGATTGGCGCCGCAAGCCTGGTAGGCAGGAGAAGTGGTGCGGTGACAGCGTAATTGCAGGAGGAGGCAGAGCAGAGGTGAGCTGGGGCGGGGAGCTGCCATGAGGGGGACACCTGGGGGGGCGGAGAGCTGCCACAGGACTTGGGGAGGGGGGTACAAGGTGGAAGTTTCCCCTAGGGCATGAAACATCCTTGCACCATGTGACGAACTAGGAATGTTCTTAATGTTTGCTCTGAGTACTATGTTGGTGCCTCAGTGTCCCCATGGCAGTTCTTAAGTATCTGGCAGAGCAAAGGGCCAGTGCACCTAAATGCCTGGCACTCTGTCTCCTAGCAACTGATGGCCTGGGCCCCTCCCCTGCAAAGGTGCCAGCTGAACGTGTTGGAGACAAAGGGATCAGGTGACCTCCTGGCCCGGGAAAGGGGCTGAGGAGAGAGGAGGGGCTGGGAGGGGTTGTTAGTCTGGAGCTGGCGGGGGTCGAGGAGTGAAGTGCAGACGTGGGGGGTCTGGCTCACTGCCCACCAGAATGGACCCTGCCGAGGGGTCTGGTTCGCTGTATCTACAAGCTCTGTTTTAGACCCTGTTCCTGTCATCGAATAAACCTCTGTTTTACTGGCTGGCTAAGAGTCATGTCTGACTGCAAAGTGGGGGTGCAGGACCCTGTGGCTTCCCCAGGACCCCACTGAGGCGGGCTCGCTGTGGGAAGCGCACGGAGGGGCAGAGGATGCTGAATGCTCCAAGGAGAGACCCAGGAGGTGAAGCCGTGTGAGCTTCTTGCCCTGAACAAGTCTGCTCCAAGGGAGAGGAGGCTCCCCAAAGTCCTGACTGGCTTGGTGGGGAGCAGTTCCAGAGCATTGCCCGGTGACTCTGTGACACACCAGCCCTACCCATGGGCAGGGCCGGCTCTTGGTTTTTTGCTGCCCCAAACAAAAAGAGCTTTGGATGCCCCAGAGGGAGCAGAATCCCAGAGAGTGGGACATGGGCCCCGCATGGAAGTGCCCCCCCTCTATGGCCCCGCTGCTGCTGCTGCTTCTGGCCACCCTGCCGCAGTCCCTGGGCGGCTCGGGCTGCTTCACCTAGCCCCAGCTGCAGTGCTGGGGGGTGGCCACCCTGTGGCACCTGCAGGTTGGTCCGTGTGCCCTGTGGGGTGGCCCCCAGACCAAGTGTCCCCGGCTCGGAGTCTGCCCAGGCCAGCCAGAAGGTGCAGATGCTGCTCCCCCTCAGTGCGAACCGCAGCAGCCCCAGGGCACCCCCAGTGCATGACATGCTGCTGCTCCCAGGGCTGGCTCTAAATTTTGTGGCCCAAAGCAAAAAAAAAAAAAAAAATAGATGGCCAGAATGCTGCCTCTGAAAATGTGCCGCCCCAAGCACGTGCTGGGTTTTCTGGTGCCTAGAGCTGGCTCTGCTAACCGCTCCCCTGGAATCTCCCCAGCCACCCCGCCAGCCCCTTGTCAAATGTGAGAGCAGCACATGCTACAGCGACATAGCGACACAGACAAAGGCCAATTCACCATCTCCAGGGACAATTCCAGCTACCTGCTGTATCTGCAATTGACCGGCCTGAGAGCCGAGGACACAGCCAGACACACACCCTGCACAGTGAGGGGAAGCCAGTCTGAGCTCAGACAAAAACCTCCTGTTGTGATTAGCAGAGAATGTCCCAGCTGGTTTGATGCTGACAGGCTGCGCTGGGAGCTCACAGGAGACAGTAATTTCCTCCCTTTGAAATGGGGGAACTGAACCCAGCTGTTCAGTCAGATCTAGAGCCACAGGAGGCGGAGATACCGGGAATGGGGTGTCCCGCACTGGGCTGGTGGGGATTCACTCGGTCCCAAATCTTTTATTACAGATGTAAGCGGGGGATGGTCCCGCTAGTGTGGAGAACTTTCCTGGCTTATACACTAGGCCAGTGAAGTGGGCAAGCAAAAGGGTCTGAGTCCTCGCTCCCACTTCCTTTACCCAGAGCCCTGCCTGACCTCGAGGGCCTCCCTTCCACTCTCCTGTGTGGCAGAGTCCTCGTAACCCCAACAAGGCTGGGCCCAGGATTCCTGGGGGGCGGGGCTCGACCCCCAACCTTGTTGTGGTCACTTAGGGCAGGAGCTAACATGTCCCCACTCTGGGGGGCTCTCTCTGCACTAGATGTTTCCCTGAACCACTGATCATCATGTACAATTCAGAGCAACAACAGTCCCCTTACACAGACTCTGATATGGGTTAAAAGGAATCATTATCTGCCAAACAGAAGCCCAAATAGTCCCATGTTCACCTCTCAGTTCCCGTGTGGGGATAGAAAGCAGGAGCGGTGAAAACACAAACCCTGGCAGCTATAAAAGGGAACAAGGCTGCTCCCCAAATCCCTGTTGGTCAATGCCAGAGAACTGGGTCATGTCTGTTCATAGATTTATTCAACTCGCTGCCCTGTACATTGTCTCACCTCTATAGCCTCATCAATGAACTGGTCTCCAGCCAGTCTGAGAGCCTAGTACCATGGTGCATTATGGAGCCACCCAGCCACCCACCTTCATTGTCTGAGCATCATTCAGTGTAACTGTCTATGGGACATTCCCTGAGAACATTCCCTCTCTCTCTCTCTCCAGTGTGTGTGAAGGAGGGTGGGGATATGAAAGGGAACACGAGTGCTCATGGGAATGGAGATCTGTGTCTCAGCGTGAATGCTGATACTTGTCTGAAAGTCAGTGGGAATGGAAATATTTTTGTTATCCCTCAATATTACATCCTGGGGATGGTTTAGAAACACGTAGCGTCCATGTCACACAAGTTCTTTAAACACAACCAGGAGAAAGCTTCTGTCTACACTTCATTGCTTATTAAAATTAACTAAGTAAATGATCTTGATGATAACGCTCAGCAGTGATAGATTTGGTGCTGCTTGTGGTCCTAGCACAGGGGTGGGCAAACTTTTTGGCCCGAGGGCCACATTGGGGTATGGAAATTGTATGCTGGGCCATGAACGCTCACAAAATTGGGGTTGGGGTGCGGGAGGGGGTGAGGGCTCCAGAGTGGGGCCAGAAATTAGGAATTCAAGGTGTGGGAGGGGGTGAGGGGCAGGTGAGTGGGGTGCCAGGTGAGGGGGTGAGGGCTCTGGCTGCGGGTATGGGCTCTGGGGTGGGACTGGGGATGAGGAGTTAGGGGTGTAGGAGGGTGCACCGGGCTGGAACCGAGGGGTTTTGAGGGAAGGAAGGGGATCAGGAAGGGATTGGGGTGCAGGAAGGGATTCAGGCTCTGGCTGGGGGTGCGGTCTCTGGGGTGGGGCTGGGGATGAGGGGTTTGGAGTGGAGGAGGGTGCTCCGGACTGGGATCGAGGAGTTTGGAGGGTGGGAGGGGGATCAAGGCTGGGGCTGCCCCACTGCACATAGGAACCAGCCCCCAACCCTGCTCCCCAGCTGGAGCACCAGAGTGGGGCAAGCCCCAGGCCCTGCTCCCCAGCAGGAGCTAATGGGCCTGATTAAAACAGCTGGTGGCTGCAGGGCCTGATTAACTTTTTGTGAGTCCAG
The DNA here is from genome assembly GCF_025201925.1 of Gopherus flavomarginatus. Taxonomy (NCBI): domain Eukaryota; kingdom Metazoa; phylum Chordata; order Testudines; family Testudinidae; genus Gopherus; species Gopherus flavomarginatus. Next base: position 2,780,875 of record NC_066627.1, on the reverse strand, counting down.
CACCAAACATATTTGTGGGCCTCCATTGTGGAAATAGGGCATGTGATGGGGGGGGTGGGCAGCAGAGTGAGGGGCCAGTTGGGGGCAATGAGGCGCAGTGCAGTGAGAGTGGCCCCACTCAGCCCAGCACAAGGGCACTGTTTACAAACCCCAGACTGCTAGATGCACACTGGCCCACCCAGCCCTGAGCTGCCAGCGTGCCCCTTCCACACTGCCCCCGGTTCCCAGTGCCCTGCCCTTATGCCAGTGCCCCCTCACCCAGAGACCCACCCACAGATCCCCATGCCCAGCACCCCCTGCCTAGACATCCCACCACTACTACACAGCACCCTGCACACCATACTCCCTGCCCAGCTCCCCCACCCACAGATCCCCTACTGTCCAGCACCCACTTCACACTCCCACCATCACAGCTGTACAGCACCCCATATTCCTGAGGAAATTCTGCATCAAATTCTGTGCATAATATTTTAAAATTCTGCAATTTTATTTTTTTACAAATAAATAAATGTGGAAGCTCCGCCATAGCAGTGGGGAGCACAGGCCACGGAGGTGGGAGATCCCTGCAGCCTCCCCCGGACCCCTGGGATAGGGACTTGGCGGTGAGGCTGAACCTGACCCTGACCCAGCACAAAGGCCAGGCCTGCCCCAGAAACACCCTGCGGCCCTGCCCCTTTTATGCCAGGCACACCAGATATGGGCAGAGAGGCTCAGCCCAGCAGCAGGATCCCAGGGCAGAGGGACTTAGTGTGGGGGTATCCAGATGGGGGTAAGAGGGTTCTGTGGGGGGCAGTCTGGGTGCAGGCAGCTCAGTGGGGGATCTGGACACACAGGGAGGTGCCAGGTGCAGGGGCAATGGGAGTCTGCAGAGGGGACCAAGTGACAGTGGTTGGAGCTCAGCGGCGGGGAGGAATCTGGGTGCAGGGGAGGTGGGATTGTTGTACTGCACAGGATCTTTTCAGGGGGAATAAGGCAAACATCACATTCATTGGTAATACATGTATCAATCAACATTGTATCACATGCATATGATCTATATTACACTCATGCACTCACATACACACACAAACACTCAGTCTTGTTGTTGTTACCAACTAGTTGCTCCTCTTATCTTCACTAGCCAGATGAGTTAGATGGGGGGTGGGGTGGAGCCGGGCTTCTGTCAATCTCGATCAATGCTCCCATGTTGACAAGACCCAGGGTCCTCTGCAAGACACCTCACATTTATGGCAGCTTCCCTGTCATGCAAATCTGTACCAGATTCAAAATTTATGTCCGTTGGTCCTCTGTGCTGCTTCCTTCTCGGTGTTGTTCCAATACTGTTCAAAGCGGTTGTTTCCAAAAGAATAAGAGGGGTAGCCATGTTAGTCTGGATCTGCAAAAGCAGCAGAGTCCTGTGGCACTGTCATAAACAGATAGCTAAGGGTTAATGTTTCTTTCCCCTGTAAAGAGTTAACTAACAGTGACCTGCAACACCTGACCAGAGGACCAATCAGGAGATAAGATACTTTCAAATCTGGGTGGAGGGAATTTTGAGTGTGAGTTCTTTGTTCTTGGGTTGTTCTCTCTGGGCTCTGAGAGTGACCACAGGTATGTATAGGCTCTCTAATCTTCTGTTCCAATTTTGTAAGTACAGAGGTAGAAAGACAATATAGAGTTTTACATTGTTTTTCTGTATTTGCAAATGTGTAGTTTGCTGGAAATAGTTTAAATTGTATTTTTTCTAGATAAGGCTGTTTATCCATTTTCTATAAACTGAAAGACACTGTAATATTTACCATCTAAATTGCAGAGATAAACCTTTTACTTTTTTCTTTTTATTAAAAGTTTTGCTTTCTAAAACCTGTTTGATTTTTTTTCCCCCAGTTGAGGCTCAAGGGAATTGAGTCTGTACTCACCAGGGAATTGGTGGGGAGAAGGGAAGGATAAATTTCCTCTTTGTGTTAGATTCACGCAGCTTGAATCTGTATTGCCTCTGGGTGAGGGGGAAGAAGGGAGGGGGAAGGTAACACTCCTCTCAGTGTGGTGATTCAAGAAGTTGAATCGGGGATCTCCTAGTGTTCCCAGGGCAGGAAGGAGCTGGGAGGAAGAGGAGAGGGGGAAGGGAAATGGTTTATTCCCCTTTGTTGTGAGACTCAGAGAATCTGGGTCTTGGGGTCCCCAGGGAAGGTACTGGGGGAGATCAGAGTCTATCAGGCGCTCTACCTAAGTCCTGATTGGTGGCAACCTATCAGATCTAAGCTGGTAATTAAGCTTAGGGAAATTCATGCTAGTATCTCATTTTCTGGACTCTAAGGTTCAGATTTGAGAAAGAATACTATGATAGGCACCTTATAGACTAACAGACATATTGGAGCATGAGCGTTCGTGGGCGAATACCCACTTCGTGGGATGCATGCACGAAAGCTCATGCCCCAATAGGTCTGTTAGTCTATAAGGTGCCACAGGACTCTCTGCTGCTTTTCCAGAAGAAGGTGCTGTTCAAAGAGGGTGATTCTAAAAGAAGGTGCTTGATTCTCAACCCTCACCCCAGCCCCAAGGCCATCAATATGCCTGCTCTTCTTGAGTGAGCCCATTCAACAAGCTTGATTGTCCTTGGGTCTGGCTTCCATCCCCTCTCCAACTAGCTGTCTGGGGGACCTCGCCTTGCTCATTCACACCTCCTTAATTCCACATGCCAATTGATTAAGGGAATGTGGGGAGAGGGAATCTTATTTTACTCCTAGCAAAAAGTCATTTTTCTTCTCCTTTAACTGTCCTTAGGGGCGATAACATTATACCAAGGCTTAGCACAAGGTTTTCTATAAGTTTTTCTACATAGGGATCGGATACAAAGTTCCTATAGCAAAGGACTTGATACAAAGTTGTATGAAAATAGCTTAATACAGGGTTTTACAAAGAGGCATAATACAAAGTCATATGAAAGTTGTGTGAAGATGCTTAATACAGAGATTTATCTACAGGGTTCATTTGGGTGGGGATCTAGGTGTAGGTGGTTGGTGGTCAGTGGGGAGGGTGTCTGGGGGGGCTCATCAGGGTGGTAAAGATGCAGGGGAGGTGGGGCTTGTCAGGGTGAGGGTTTGATGGGCCTGCTTAACAGGGGAGCCCCAGCTCCTGCCAAGGGAATCCTCGTGCTGGGCCCCACTTTCCCCTATCCCATGGATCGGTAACCTTCAGCACATGGCCCATCATGGTAAGCTCCCTGGAGGGCCAGGCTGGTTTGTTTACTTGCCGCGTCCACAGGTTCAGCCGATTGCAGCTCCCACTGGCTGTGGTTTGCTGCTCCAGGCCAATGGGGGCTGTGAGAAAGGCATCCAGCACATCCCTCCTCCTGCAGCCCCCATTGGCCTGGATCCGATCAGATCGGCGGAGCCTGTGGATGCAGCAGGTAAACAAACTGGCCCGGCCTGCCAGGGGGCTTACCCTGGGGCTGTGTGCCGAAGGTTGCCGATCCCAGTCTAATCCCCTTCTCTTCCCCATCCCATGCCCCGTTCCCACCACTCCATCTCCTCCTGATCCCACTCCCTTCCTTCCCCTGCCTCTGTCCCTCTTCCCTGCCTGCCCCACCGCGGGCACTCACTGTTGTACAAGATGAAGGATGGCTCCTTGCACACAGAAGGGAGCCCAACCAGCACTAGGACCCAGAGGCTGGTGTCCAGCTGCAAAGTCCCGGGAGCAGAGCAGCACCTGCTTTTTCAGCCTGACCCCGCAGCTCTGCAGTCAGAGAAAGTCTGCTCCTTCCAGCCCCCGCCCCGCCCCTTCTCTGCCTCCTCTCCCCAGGTGAGCATGCTGCGGCTGTGCTCCTCCCCCACCCTCCTGCCCGCAAACAAACAGCTGATCGCCAGCAGGGAGGGGGAAGGCGGGTCGCTTAGGGTGGAGTGTGGGACCGGCTCCATGGTAAATCCACTACTGGGTGGCTGGATCCAGCCCACGGGCTGTAGTTTGCCCACCCCTGTCCTAGCGCCTGTTCTGTTCATTCCCTCTGGGGCACCTGGCACTGGCCACTGTCAGCAGATAGGACACTGGGCTAGATGGACCTTTGGTCTGACCCAGTTTGGCCGCTCTTATGTTCTTAATTACAGTCTAGGTTCGAATAGTCCTAGGCACGGTACAAACACAGACCATAAAACCTCTCTTTGTCTCACCGAGTTTACAACCCCAGTGTAAATGGAAAGTGGCGTGTGACTGGGAACAGGAACAGAAACACGAACACAAATATCAGCCGCGCAGAGTCATCTTCCTTCTCTGTAGCCTGAATCCTCTCTCGACTCCGCCCTAAAGAAAATCTCCCAGACACGCCGCTCTCGGCCCACTAATGTCAGGGAGGCTCCACTGCAAAACCTTAACTCTGCCCTCAGACTCCCCCTGCCCAGGTTCTCCCACCCGCACCCACAGGCGGGCCCCAGACCCGGCCCAAAGCACGAGCCAGGCTTGCTCAGATCACGTCCCTAGTGTCACGGATTATTTCAATGGAGCCGGTCACTGCCGGGAAGGGTAAAGGTGCTTCTGTCCCCAAACCCTCCCAGCGCCACAGGGAATCTTCCCTCTCCAGCGGGTGGCCCAGCCCAATGGATCCCTGGGACACGACCCCTCCCCGGACACTGACCCCCCTGACCGGACATCGCATGGTCCTTGTGCGTGGAATGGGGCTCCAGACCTGAATCACCCCCAGCCCCAATATCACCTCACAATAGCCAGACCCTCTGTTCCTGGGTCAGGAAATACAGTCACTGCAGGGAGCTGGTCATTCCTCCCAGGGTTCCGAAAGTGTCAGGAGGATCCCAGCGCCCTGCGCTGCACAGATACATAGGATGGGACAGTCTGACTCCTGCACCCGGAGCCCTAGGGCGAGTCACTCAGATCACTGGCAGCAGCAGTGTGTGTCTCTTATAAAGCCGGGATATGCAAATGAAGGAGACACTTTCCTGTTTAAATCTGTGCATCTCCCTGCCCAGGCTACACCCGGAGACACAATCCGCACCCCTGGGTCTGTGCAGTGACCAGCCAGTCCCTGAGAACTTTCCCCTCCAGCACCAGAGAAAATGGGATTTTTGCTCCTTGTAATTTTCTCTGTAGCTGCTTTGGAAGGTATTTTTATCCTCTGAATAACTGGCAGAGTTAGAAAAATATTGCGTTACCGCTGTTTTTATACCAATATTAATGACCTGTCTTTATTCCCAGGTGTCCGGTCCCAGGTGCAGCTGGTGGAGTCCGGAGGGGATGTGAAAAAGCCCGGAGACTCTCTCCGCCTCTCCTGCAAAGCCTCCGGGTTCACCTTCAGCAACGCCTACATGAGCTGGGTCCGACAGGCTCCTGGCAAGGGGCTAGAATGGGTCGCTTATATAAGCACGGGTGGGAGTAGTACATATTACCCTGATTCAGTGAAAAGCCGATTCACCATCTCCAGGGATGATCCCAAGAGTGAGCTGTATCTGCAAATGACCGGCCTGAAGCCCGAGGACACCGCCCGCTATTACTGTGCGACAGACACAGTGACACGAAACCGGTTTGTGATCCTACAAAAACCCAGGCTGCGGAACCGCCCTTCTCCCGGCAGCCGCGCGGGGGCAGCAGTGACACACACACGGCTCCGGGCTCACACAGGAGACCCGGCACCCGGGTGAATGTAACACAAACCTCCCGGCAGTTTTAACCCTTCCGTTCCCGGGCAACGTGTCTCCCCTTCCTGCCCAGAGCCCCGCTGGGTGCAGAGATCCCCTCGCTTCACCTGTGAACCCCAATCCGGAGTGAGTCCTGTTCTGAGTCGCTCTCCCCTCGCAGACCTGGCGCGTTGACTCCCCTGGGCCCCGTCTCGGTGTCAGACTCACAGGACAGAGCCTGTCAGTGCAAAAGCGACAAGCGCATTGGGGTTCGCATCAGACCCAACATATGCAGCGAATTGCTCCTGGGGCCAAATCCTCCGCTAACGTAAAGTCACCGCAGCTGCTTTCACTAGACTCGAGTTACTCTGGATTTACACCAAGGAGGCTCTGGGCCTTTCAACAAATTGGGCTGTTTAGTGGATTAACGCAGTGGAAAGGTGATTTGTTCATTATAACAGGTGTGAGGCCCCTCACCGGGGCATCTCGGCCCTTCACAAGCGGTTATCGCCTTTCTCCCCACAGCGCCGCCGGGAGGCCGGGAACTATCCCAGCCCCTGGTTCAGAGAAGGGAGACTGAGGCACGGAGAGATGGAGGCTGGAGATGGAAATGGGCCATTCAGAGTCCGGGCGGGGCTGTGGGCAGAGATCTCCCAGCTCCTGAACAAACTCCACTGCGCTGAGCCTGGGGACCGGGCACCGCCGGGACTTTCCAAAGCGGCTGGTGGATTTTTTTCACCCAGCTGAGGTGGAAATCAGTGCCCGGACTCTCCGCTGGTGTCAGCGGGTGAAGGTGAATGAGCCCCACTCTAGCGAGCAGGTAAATGTGGGCACTGCTGGGACTTTCAAAGGAGATTCACGTTTTGTTTTGTTTTGTTTTTTCATCCAAGTGACATTTGGAAATCACAGTCTTAGCGTAAACGGTGCAGCTAAGGATCCAGCCCACAATAAAGTTCCACAATGACAAAGAGTCACCATGGAGATAACAGACCCCACCCCTCAGCCCTTGATGACATAACCAGTGTTTTCCCGGTAATTGAAATTTGGGAGGGAGGGTTTGAATTTACAGGGGGGTCAGGGCCAATGGGGGATGGGACCGTGAGGATGAAGGGGGGCTGTACGGGGCTGTACGACACCATAGTAAGAACTGAAAATGTTTCATGGCCATTTTATTAGATTCAACTCATGTTTTAAAATCGTCCCACAAAGTAAAATTGGCTGCTCAAGCCTTCTATGAAGCGCGATGTCTACGTCCTTCTTGGTTTCTTGTTATAGTTTTGCACAACTCTATTCATGAACTTCTTGAATGCAGTGCTGTCACGGAGTGTGGGGGAGTCCGGCTCTGCACCCCTCTTCCTGGGACCCACAGTGACTCTCAGCCAGCCAGTAAAACAGAAGGTTTATTGGACAACAGGAACACAGGTTACAGCAGAACTTGCAGGCACAGTCAGGACCCCTCCACCGAGTCCTTCTGGGCTTTCAGGGTGCTTGGATCCTGTGACGAACTGGGAAAGTTCTTAATGTTTTCTCTGAATACTCTGTTGGTGCCTCAGTGTCCCCATGGCAGTTCTTAAGTATCTGGCAGAGCAAAGGGCCAGTGCACCTAAATGCCTGGCACTCTGTCTCCTAGCAACTGATGGCCTGGGCCCCTCCTCTGCAAAGGTGCCAGCTGAACGTGTTGGAGACAAAGGGATCAGGTGACTTCCTGGCCCGGGAAAGAGGCTGAGGAGAGAGGAGGGGCTGGGAGGGGTTGTTAGTCTGGAGCTGGCTGGGGTCAAGGGTGGAGGGCAGACCTGGGGGTCTGGCTCACTGCCCCCCAGAATGGACCCAGCCGAGGGGTCCGGTTCGCTGTATCTACAAGCTCTGTTTTAGACCCTGTTCCTGTCATCGAATAAACCTCTGTTTTACTGGCTGGCTAAGAGTCACGTCTGACTGCAAAGTGGGGGTGCAGGACCCGGTGGCTTCCCCAGGACCCCGCTGGGGTGGACTCGCTGTGGGAAGTGCACGGAGGGGCAGAGGATGCTGAATGCTCCAAGGAGAGACCCAGGAGGTGAAGCTGTGTGAGCTTCTTGCCCTGAACAAGTCTGCTCCAAGGGAGAGGAGGCTCCCCAAAGTCCTGACTGGCTTGGTGGGGAGCAGTTCCAGAGCATCGCCCGGGGACTCCATGACAGATCCTAGCTAGGATACCCTGAATTCCGCCCATCCAGCCCCAAGCCCCAACTCAAACTGCTTCCCTCCTGCCACTCCCTTCCTTTGTCCCCTTCCCGGGCAAAGGTGTTGACCTTTCCCCTCCCTTACCTAGCTCAGGTTACAGGCCCTGGCATCGTCCATCCCCTAAAGTCCTCCCCTGCTCTCCCACTCCCCACACAGACAGTACCTACTGCATCACAAATGCATTCATATTTCATGGCTTCTCCTGTGTCCGGTTCTTCCATTCCCTCAGCTGATATGCTCATTAGTTCATTCACATCATCAGACAGAAGGCGACTCCTTTCCGAACACAAAATTCTATTCAATGATGGAAAAGAACCCTCACCTGTAGCTGTTGTGACTGGGAGTAGCAAGAGATGAATTCCTACTTCTTTCATCCCAGGAAACATGGCATGAAGATCGGCTCACGCCAGTAGTGATGATAAAAAAAGAAATTGAAGTCTAATTTTCACTCATTCGCTGTACAATATTCCGCTCTGTGTTCAAATTCTCTATTCTGTCCTGAGCACGTAGCAGCCTCATTGCTGGTAGTGCCCCACTCCACTCAGCTGTTGGTGTTTTATAAGACAGGGGTCTGTAAAAGTTACATAGAGGTTGAGTAGAATCTAGAAGTCGCTGTTGTAGATTTTTAATAATCAAGTCTGTGTAATTTTTCAGTTCCCTTTACAAACACTTCTTGTCCTCTTCCCTTAATGATTCAATATAAATGACTTCATTACTCAACATCTGGATTGAAGCCTTTGCTTCTTCCAGTACTTTTTCAATGGATAGCTCTCTGATTGATCCAAATGTAGCTTCTATAGCTGGACAGAGATCTGCTACTGTTGTAGCAGATTCCTGGGTGGCATTGTTTAATGACCCAAGTGGTTTCAACAGTAGACTCACGGGAGAGAATGGCAATAGTCTTCTCTGAACGTAGTAGCAAAAATGATCCACCAGTCTCACTACTTAGATCCATCCCATCTTGGTAGATACTTTCCAAAGCCAGTAATAACAGCTGGAGTAATTTTAAGACAACAGCCAAGGATCGCTCATGAGAAAGCCAGAGGGTTTTCCCACGTTGGACTAATTTGAACTTCAATCTCAGTGTATCTTCTATATTTTCTAAGATATTCAGTCTTTTTGGACTCTTGCTGAAAAAAGAATATAATGAAGACAATAAATTTATAGCTTTTTAATGTCTTTTGAAGAGTCTGCAGCTTGTACTACTACTACTTAGAATAGATGGCTTCTGCGGTGTGTGTAGGAGAGATTAGGATTACACTTTTCTCTGAGCAAAGCTTGTACTCAGGGGTGGCTTCAGGCACCAGCGCTCCAAGCACGTGCCTGGGGCGGCAAACCACTGGGGGCACTCTGCCGGTGGCCGTGAGGGCGGCAGGCAGGCTGTCTTCCACGGCTTGCTTGTGGAGAGTCCCTGGTCCCGCTGCTTCAGTGGACCTCCTGCAGGAGGGTCCGCCGAAGTCACGGGACAGAGGGTCCTCCAAAGCCATGGGACCAGCAGACCCCTCACTGGCTCGCCTGTGGAAGATCCGCCGAAGCCGAGGAACCAGCAGACCCTCCGTCCTTGGCGTGGCAAAATTTCTAGAGCTGTCCCTGCTTCTACTCCACCATGTCTTCCTGAAAAGGTTGCAGCTCCATCAAATTCACAAGCAGTTATGTGTTTGGAGTCCAACTGACAAGCATTTAACTTTTCTAAGATGTAGGTTGTCACAGATCCAGCCGATATGTCTTCTATAATTTGAACATCTAGAAATGCATCTACTGGCCTACCCCCGACATCAAGCTAATGTACATAATAACTTAATACTTGATGCCCATTTCCATCGGTGCAATCATCAGCCATGTATGCAATTTTTTTGAATGTGTTGAGAGAGTTCTTCACTTTTTCAACTGTTGAATCTTTCACTGTTGAACCACATGCTTCAAGCCCAGGGTGGGCAAATTTTTTGGCCAAGGGCCACACTGGGGTTGTGAAACAGTATAGAGGGCTGGGTAGGGAAGGCTGTGCCTCCCCAAACTGCCTGCCCTCTGCCCCTTATCTGCCCACTCCTACTTCTTGCTCCCTGACTGCCCCCCTCAGATACCCTACCCATCCACCTCCCCTGCTCCTTACTCCCTGACCATCCCCTCCCAGGACCCCTGTCTCTAACTGCCCTCCTGGACCCCACCCCCTATCCACCTTCTCATCCCCTGACTGCACCGTCCCAGGACCCTCTGCCCCTAACCGCTCCCCTGGAACCTCCCCATTCACCCTCCCCAAGCCCCTTTCCAAACGTGGCCCTCTGAACATAGACGAAGCACTCAGGAGGAGCAGGGGCAGTCACACAGCTGGAGAGAGGTGGCAGTTTCCCTTTCAAAGCACCACTTCACTCTGGTCGCCTGCGAGGCCGCCGGGCGCTCCTCCTGAGTCCTCCGCCTGTGTTCTCTGTGCTCCAACCACCTGCACTGCATGCCTGCTCCCCTGACCCTGCAGGGGGGCACCAGTGCTGAGCTGCCCAAGAACCCAGTTCTGGGGTCCCCTGTTGTTGGGGGGCCCCATGCCAGGGCACTCTGTGTTCATTGGCAAATCTGCCCAGAGCCTTGACGCCTAACTGGAGCCATCCACACAGCCACACTGCTAGCACAGCGAGCTGAGGCTGGGGGTGGGGCGAGAGACAGCAGGGGGCTAGCCTCCCCGGCCGGGAGTTCAGAAGCCAGGCAGGATGGCCTTGTGGGCTGTAGTTTGCCCACCTCTGTTCTAGCCAGTCAGTTGAGATTCTTGCAGAAAGATAATGATAAAGTCAGAAACAGTGTTCAACTCCAGGATGAACAAGTGACAATGCCCTTAACACTGGCCTCCAGTTTGGTAGCGTGTGGTATGTCTTGCTTAAATAGAAAGTATGATGCCACAGTTGTGTTTGTTCGAATGAACTGTGTTGTGTCTCCAGCATTCTTAACAACCTCATTAACACTCACTGGTGTTGTCCTTGGTCAGTGGAGACTCAGAGTTCAGAGGTGCTTTCACATGAGGTCACCTCCCAGTCGGGGGCCAAGAAGGCACTTTCTTCATTCCTCCAGCTGCTCACTGTTTGGTCTGGCCACTGTTTTCCATTGTGCCGCTGTTCACTCCATTGCTGTGCTGCCAATGGCCCTGCACCATCACCTTCTGCTGCCACCTGCCACTGTGACCTTGGTGAGTTGGTCTCTTGAGGTTCCACCAGCTCTCAGTGATTTCAGCTGAGCTGTCGGTGGGGGAACCTCGCTGCTAGTGCAGACTGGGCATCTCTTCCACAGACACACTGCCCCACACCAGGTTTAAGCACTGTGATAAACTCAGGACAGACAGCTGCAAGGAGGGTGGGGTAGAAATTACTCTCGGAGGGTTAAAAGGCCCTCCTCCCTATCAACTGAGGAGTGGTAACTGCCAATCAATCAGGTTCAGCTGAGAAGGGGTTACCAGAGTATGAATTAGAATCAGCTGAGAGGGAGCTACCTGAGGTCAAATAGGATCAGCTGATTCCAACTAAGGGATGCCTGAGGCCTTTTTAAACCCTCCGCTGTTGGGAGAAGAGGAGGAAAGAAAGGAGGAGTCTTGTGGCCAGTAGGTTAGGAGCAGCAGCAGGACAACAAGCCTCACCAGGTGGGGAGGCTGCATTCTCTCCCATAAGGGAGAAAAACAAGCTAAAAAGACTGGTGGAGAGAAGGAACGGACTGTTCCTGTGCCACCAAGAGGGACTATTTTACCCAAGCCTGTCTCACCAGGGCTAAAAGCAGTGGAGGCTGTGGAGATCGGGAAGGTGCCTTGCCAAAGCACTTAGACCTGATTATCGGTGATTCCAGCTGTAGTGGTCACTTAACAGAACAAAAGACTATCTATGGAGCCTAATCAGCTCTGTCTTTAAACATTGGAGACGAACAGGTCAAACAGTATTTGTCAGGATCTGCTCTAGGCACCAGAAAAACAAGCACTTGCTTGGGGCAGCACATTTCCAGGGGCGGCATTTTGGCCAACATCTTCAAAAATTCCAGCATCAAGCCCCAGCTCTGCTCGGGCAACAAAGTGCCACCAACTGCCTGGATGCGGTGGGCAGCGACCCTCCAGGCTACAGCTACAAAATCTGCCTGATCCCAGAGTCTCCCAAGAGCCAATTCATGTTCCTAAAGCCCAAGTCCCCCAAGGAACAGCGAGAGCTGCCGAGAATTCACTAGGATGGGGCAGAAAGCCCCAAGCGGTCAGTAATACCATCAGTGCTGCCAGCCAGGTAACCCTGCACTGCAGTATAGCCAGTGGGGCTCAGGGAGACGCACTGGGACAGAGAGCCATGAAATACCCCTTTAAGGGTTAGCCCGGCTTTCCCCTTCTTCTCTCCTGCCCCTGCCCCCTTGGAAACGAAACTGAGCCAGGAGAAATCCTTTCATTCAGGCACAACTTTTTAAAGAAAATATCACGACCCTTCGATGCAGTGGCAGTGTCAGAATTAGCACCAGGGCCGGCTCCAGGGGTTTTGCCGCCTCAAGCAGCCAAAAAAAAAAAAAAAAAAAAAGGCAGCGATCGTGATCTGTGGCAATTCAGCAGGAGGTCCTTCACTCTGATCGGGAGTGAGGGACCCTCCCCGAAATTGCTGTGAATATCTGAACATGCAGCCCCTCTCCGGAGTGGCCACCTGCTTGCTAAGCTGCTGCCTGGAGCCAGCCCTGCTGGCACTGCACAGAAGCATAGGACGGGACATTCTGACTCCCACACCCAGAGCCCTAGGGTGCGTTACTCAGATCACAGGCAGCAGTGGGGGCATGTAACGGAGGGAGACAGTTTCCTGTTTAAATCTGTGCCTCTCTCTGCCCAGGCTGAACCAGGAGACACAATCCACAGCCCCTGGATCTGTGCAGTTACCAGCCAGTCCCCTAAGAACTTTTCCCTCCAACACCGGGAAAAATGGGATTTTTGCTCTTTGTAATTTTGGTTGTAGCAGTTTTGGAAGGTATTTTCCTCCTCTGCATAACTGTCATTGAGAAGGACATTGTGTTATCACTTTTTTTTATATCAATATTTACAATCTGTCTTTATTCTCAGGTGTCCAGTCCCAGGTGCAGCTGGTGGAGTCCGGAGGGGATGTGAAAAAGCCCGGAGACTCTCTCCGCCTCTCCTGCAAAGCCTCTGGCTTCACCTTCAGCAGCTACCGGATGAGCTGGGTCCACCAGACTCCCGGGAAGGGACTTGAATGGGTCGCTGCTATAAGCTCCGGTGAGGGTAGTACATATGACTCTGATTCAGTGAAAGGGCAATTCACAATCTCCAGGGATGATCCCAAGAGTGAGCTGTATCTGTAAATGACCGGCCTGAAGCTCGAGGATACTGCCCGGTATCGCTGTGTGAGAGACACAGTGAGGGAAAGTCGGTCTGAGCTCAGACTAAAACCTCTCCCTGCAGTAATCAGAGAAGCAGTTTGATGTTGGGGACGCCCAAGGCTTGTGAGTGACGATGAGATCAGTTCTGGGAAAGGGGCGAGCAGCAACAAACACTTTTATTGTTATTATTATCCCCCTTCTTTGCTTTTATACAAGGTGAAGGAATTTATACAAGTTCCCGCAAAGCACAGAACATTCTTTTTTGGGTCCCTCCTTCTTTCTTTCCTCTCCAGGGACAAATTCTGAACCCACACACAACCTCCCAGGCAGTCTGTGACGAACTGGGAAAGTTCTTAATGTTTTCTCTGAATACTGTGTTGGTGCCTCAGTGTCCCCATGGCAGTTCTTAAGTATCTAGCAGAGCAAAGGGCCAGTGCACCTAAATGCCTGGCACTCTGTCTCCTAGCAACTGATGGCCTGGGCCCCTCCTCTGCAAAGTTGCCAGCTGAAGGTGTTGGAGACAAAGGGATCAGGTGACCTCCTGGCCCGGGAAAGGGGCTGAGGAGAGAGGAGGGGCTGGGAGGGGTTGTTAGTCTGGAGCTGGCTGGGGTCAAGGGTGGAGGGCAGACCTGGGGGTCTGGCTCACTGCCCCCCAGAATGGACCCAGCCGAGGGGTCCGGTTCGCTGTATCTACAAGCTCTGTTTTAGACCCTGTTCCTGTCATCGAATAAACCTCTGTTTTACTGGCTGGCTGAGAGTCACGTCTGACTGCAAAGTGGGGATGCAGAACCCGGTGGCTTCCCCAGGACCCCGCTGGGGTGGACTCGCTGTGGGAAGCGCACGGAGGGGCAGAGGATGCTAAATGCTCCAAGGAGAGACCCAGGAGATGAAGCTGTGTGAGCTTCTTGCCCTGAACAAGTCTGCTCCGAGGGAGAGGAGGCTCCCCAAAGTCCTGACTGGCTTGGTGGGGAGCAGTTCCAGAGCATCGCCCGGGGACTCCGTGACAACTGGTGGCAGCGGCGGGACGTACTGCACCCCGTGAATGGCGCTGCTTGCAGTAAGTGACTGGGGAGCAGTAAAACAAAGGAGGGATAATGAGGACCAGGCGTGCTGAAGGCTCAGAGAGGGACGGTTTCAGGGGGCAGTTAATCTCTGGGAGTGTGTGACCAGCGAGAAGGACTGTTGGAGTAACAGGGTCCCCCTGAGGACTGCAGCGAGCAGTCTCAGGGGCGGAGGAGCTTGCCGCTCGACCCTGGGAGAGAGAAGGATTTTTGCAGTAGCAGGGTTCCCCGGAGGATTGCAGGAGCAGTCCCAGGGGCGGAGGAGTCTGCAGCTCGACCCTGGCAAAGAGGTGGTGACCACGAGAAGGGCTGGCACACCAGGGGTTCTTCCTGGAAACCATGGGGGAGCCAAGAGCACACAGGCCTGTGAGTCCAGAGCCACTTGGGAACGGTGAAGTGATGGCCTATCACCATCTCCTTGAGAAGGACATTGTGATCCTGTGCACAAAGAGAGGGTTACACATGGGGAAATTCACCAAGGCACAGTTAATCGTGCAGTTGGAGGAGAAGTACCGCTCTGAGGAGCAGATTCCTGGCCCAGATGGGGCTACAAGAGGATCTGAGAGCAGCTGGAGCATCAGCCAGGCATCCCCAGGAGTCTGGTCCCCAATCAGACGAGGGTCTTCACGATTGGGTTCCCCATCAGGAGATTGGAGACGGATGGGATGGGAGCAGAGCCCGAGAGAGCGAGAGGACCGTGAGAGAAAGCAAGAGCCCGAGGAACAGCTGCTGGAGAAGCAGCAGCAGCGTGGACTGGTGATGGTGGAGCAGAGAGACATAGGGGGCTGCCCAGGAGTCAGTGGGGAAACATGCCTGCAGGGGCGAGACCCTGGGACAGAGAGAACTGTGGTGGTGCAGCCCCAGATGCTGAGGGACTGTGGGACCTGGGTGAAGTTCCCTGGGGTGAAGCCCCTTGCCCTGCCTATGGCCCAGATCCCTGTGCAGACCCAGAAGGGGTCGGGCTGGCTGGTAGTTGGGGTTCTCCAGGATATCGGCTGGGAGGTCCTGTTGGGGGGTGACTGTCTTCCCATGGGACAGGATCCAGGCCCCGCTCCTGTAACGGCCGAGGGTTTGAATTCAAATCCAGGGAACCAATTGGCTAGGATGGAAATGGTCAGTGAAAATGCAAATGACCTGGCTGGCAGGGGGGAGGGGCTGCAGGGCTCAGGATACCTGCCTACCTGTAACCAGCTCCCTGGGGCTGAGTGGGAGGGAGAGATGCTCCCCACCCCCCTGCACACCGGAGAGGGGGCTCACGCTGGCTCTGATGCTGTGACCAGAGCAGAGAGCTTGCTGCCTGCCCCCACTGGGACTGCAAGGGCAGTGCTGAGCATGAGGGGAGCTGAGACCCCAGCTGAGTGGGGGAACACCCAGGCAGGGCAGGTCAGCTGCCAAACAGGTTTGCCTGGTCCAGATGTGCTGCTGGGAAGTGATTACACGGCAGGGAGGGAGCTACCAGGGACAGGGCTCAGGGGGGCTGTGACTCCAGGCCCAGCCAGCGAGAGGGAGCAGGTCCCACTCCCTGCCTCAGCTGCTGAATCCCAGACCGAGCTGCAGAGGGATCCCTCCTTGGAGAAACTGAGGGAACTTGCTGGCCACAGCGCTGCAAACCCCCTTGGGGAAGGCTGCAGGGACAGAGTCCTGCAGGAGAAGGGATTCCTGTACCGGGAATGGGCTCCCCAAGGGGAAGTAGAACTGGGGGGAATCGGGAGGCAGCTGGTGGTGCCCCAGGAATCCACAGGGTTCTTCCCTTTCGAGCTGCTGGATGGGAGGAGAGTGAGAGGACCCCTGAACCTGAAGGGGGAGGATTGGATGGAGAAGGGGGAAGACCCCCGGGGCATCTCTTCCCTGAGGTGGGAGACAATCTCCCCATCAGGTGTTTCCCATTCAGAGTCACTGGGAAAGCAGCCCAGAACCTGGAGAGAGAGGTCAGGAACATGCTGGCTTTAGATGGGATCCAGCCGTTTTACAGCCCATGGGCCTCACCCGTGGGGCTGATCCCCAAGGGAGACAGGATGATCTGGTTTTATGGGGGCTATCAGAAGCTTAAAGCCATCACAGTGTCCAATGCCGACCCCATGCCTAGGCCTGGGGAGATTCTAGACAAGCAGAGGGCGATGGAGAACTTGGCCCTGGCAGACACTGATAACATGTGCATCTTTAGCCAGACCTGGGAGGAACAGGTGTCCCAGGTGAAGAGGGGGCTGGGCTGCCTCAAGGAGGTGGGACTGACCTTAAAAGCTGGAAAGTGTAAGGGGGGACGGCAGAGGTGTTGTGTCTGGGCCACAAAGTGGGAAGTGGCTGCCCAAGCCCAGACCTGGCCAAGGCCAAGATGGGGGCTCTTAAGTGCTGGGAGAAGACCCCGTCCCAGTTTGGACCCCAGAGGTATTGGGGTAGCAAAAGGGTTCAAGCTGCATAAACCTTCCCACATGCGGCCTGAAAGTGCCATCAAGCACACCCGACCTAAGGGAGGGCGTGAGACTGGACTGTCCTGGTGTAACTCACACCAAGGAATGGGAGAGATGCTGGGGCATCCATGGGAACGTTGGTGGGTTCGAACTTCCCCAGGTCACTGGCTGGAGTGACCTCGCTCAGTTCAGTCTCAAAGGAGGGAGAGATGTGACGAACTGGGAAAGTTCTTAATGTTTTCTCTGAATACTGTGTTGGTGCCTCAGTGTCCCCATGGCAGTTCTTAAGTATCTGGCAGAGCAAAGAGCCAGTGCACCTAAATACCTGACACTCTGTCTCCTAGCAACTGATGGCCTGGGCCCCTCCTCTGCAAAGGTGCCAGCTGAAGGTGTTGGAGACAAAGGGATCAGGTGACCTCCTGGCCCGGGAAAGGGGCTGAGGAGAGAGGAGGGGCTGGGAGGGGTTGTTAGTCTGGAGCTGGCTGGGGTCAAGGGTGGAGGGCAGACCTGGGGGTCTGGCTCACTGCCCCCCAGAATGGACCCGGCCGAGGGGTCTGGTTCGCTGTATCTACAAGCTCTGTTTTAGACCCTGTTCCTGTCATCGAATAAACCTCTGTTTTACTGGCTGGCTAAGAGTCACGTCTGACTGCAAAGTGGGGGTGCAGGACCCGGTGGCTTCCCCAGGACCCCGCTGGGGTGGACTCGCTGTGGGAAGCGCACGGAGGGGCAGAGGATGCTGAATGCTCCAAGGAGAGACCCAGGAGGTGAAGCCGTGTGAGCTTCTTGCCCTGAACAAGTCTGCTCCAAGGGAGAGGAGGCTCCCCAAAGTCCTGACTGGCTTGGTGGGGAGCAGTTCCAGAGCATCGCCCGGGGACTCCGTGACACAGTCACAGATTCATGGGCATAAAGGCCGGAATGGAGCAGGATGAGAAACTAGTCTGAGCTCCTGCATAATACAGGCCATAGAGCCTTAACCTGGTTCATTCCGGTTCCGTCTAGGACCCTCTTCACTTCACCTTGCTGGGATTCTGCTCAGTGTCACCCTGTCAGTGGCACATTCCAGCAGAAGGGCCAGGATTGCTCAGCTTTGGGCACTACACCTCCCAAGTTTCTTTGTGTCTTTGCTTTGTTGTCTGCTTCTTTGTCTGGTTAGTTTAATTATTTTCACCTATGGTGGGTTTTCTGGCATAAGGAGCATTTTCCTAGGAGAAAAAAAATCCTGGGTTCAACAAATAAATATTTTCTGGTTTTAATAATACAGAAAGGGAAGTCAGTGAGAGAGGGGAGGGCTGCAGAGTCGCCTTCTCCCATGCACCACCAGGGGGAAGCAATGAGCAAACAGCGCAGCACAGCCTGAGGGACAAGACTGAAAGGGGCACTGGAGGTTGGAAACCATCATTTTTCTATTAGGTACCGACACAAATCGCTCGTTTGCACATAGGACCCGCAGGTGCACTTTGACTCAGCCTCGCTTGTAAAGTCTCCGGGTTCAACTTCAGACTTCAGTGTCCTCTTCAGTCTTCAGTGCTGGGTCCCTCAGGCAGGGGCGGCTGTAGCCTTTTTGCACCCCCAAGCACGGCAGTGAGGCAGCCTTCAGCCTCGTGTCTGTGGCAGGTCCTCGGTCCTACGGCTTCGGCTACCCGCCGCCGAATTGCTGCCAAATCCGCGGGACCGGCGCTTGGGGAGCTGGTGCCTGGAGCCACCACTGCCCTCCCTGTGGCCACGTGACATGGTATCTGGGGACCTCTAATCGTTAATTAATTTCTCCTCACAACAACACTGTGGGGCAGGAAAGTGCTGGTGTGTCCGAAGTGCAGATGGGCACCTCAGACACAAGGGGACACGTTACACTTGCCCAGGGTAACCCAGGAAATCTGCGGAGGAAAAGGAGGATGGAATTCCCATACCCGTAATCCCAGCCTGGATCCCTAACCACTGACTTTGCCTTCCAGAATCCCCAAACCTAGATTTTCAGACAGGTTCTTGGGGAGCTTGTGTCTCTTATAAGGAGGGGGATATGCAAATAGGGGGTGACAGGACCTGTTTAAATCTGTCCCACTCTCTGCCCAGGCTGCAGCCGGAGAGACCATCTGCAGCCCCCTGGGTCTGTGCAGTGACCGGCCAATAGTCTGAAAACTTTCCCCTCAACAGCGCGTAAAATGACACTTTGGCTTAATTTGGTTTTCTTTGTATCGGCTCTGGAAGGTAATTTATCCACAGGAGGGGTCGGGTAGCGGGTGTTATTGCTGCTGCTATCGATGTGGTGTGTGACACTTCTGTCTTCTGTCAGCTAACCCTGGCTGATGTACAAAGTGCCCAGCGTGGCTGGTTCTCCCACTCTTCCCTAGGTATTTTCATTCGCTCCTTGAAGCTGAGGCTAATGACCAGTTTCATGGGGTGACTGAGCTTTATTTACAATCTGCCTCTTTTCTCTTCTCCCCTAGGGGCCCAGTCCCAGATGGCTCTGACCCAGGGCCGGCTCCAAGCACCAGCATCCCAAGCCAGTGCTTGGGGCGGTAATCTGCAAGGGGCAGCAGTCCCTGTGTTTTTGCCCCAAGCAGCGCGCTGAATTGCCGGAGGGCGCAGCTTCTCTATTCTGGCTGAAGATAGAAGCTGCCTCCGAATTGCCACCTCTGCAGAAATGTGCATGCCACCCTAACGGCACACTGCCCCCGCCATCTGCACTGGCAATTCGGGGTGCTGCTTGAGACGGCAAAAACAGTAGAACTGGCCCTGAGTGAAAGCTCAGAGAAAAACCTTCCCTGAGAGTGGGAACCTACACAAAATTGGGCACTCTGTTGTTCCTCCTTTAATAACAGCTGCATTCTTGCCTCCATTACTCTCACCAGGAAATAGGATGCTTTAAATAAAACAGGTAGTAATTTAAACATGCCAGTATCGTTCTTCCTGTCGCCAGAGTGACAAGAATCTGCAGCTCCCTCACTGTCTCCACAGGATTGATCCCGAGTGGTTTTGCAATTCCAAACTTTACTCTCTGGCCATGCGGCTGGCACTGCACAGAACCCTGCAATTAATCCAATCCTTGGGGCATCTGGTGGAAAAAAACGCACACACTCCTCCTAGCAACGAGAGGTCACTGAGCGAAATTTAAAGAGAGGAAAATTCAGTCTCATTAAAATACTCCTACAGACACCGGCAAAACTCCAAGTGTTGTGATTAGAGTTATGCCTAAAATTAGGGTTAGGGGTACAGATAAAGGGTATGGTTAAGGTTAGGAGCAGGGTTAAGGTTAGAGATATGGGTATGATTAGGTTTATGGTTAAGGCTAAGGGTAAGGGTCAGTATGGTTAAATATAAGTGGAAGGGCCCAGATTAGCTTTAGTGTCTGGGTCAGTGTTATATTAGGTGTGAGATTTAGAGTTAGAGAGACAGGGTCAAAGTTAGGCTTTGGGGTTAAATCAGGATTTGCAGGGATAGAGGAAGAATTAGCATTTTTAGGGTACAGGCAAACATTTTGTGTATGGATCAGTGTTCAGGTCCAGATTTGAAAATAGGTTGAATTTAGGGCTAGGCACACTAGCAGGGTAAGGGTCTTGGTCAGATTTAAAGGAAAACTGGGGAATTTTATCTTCTCCAAGAAACAGAGTGTGCGGAACCCTAGGACATATTATAAAGGATCTTGTCATTTTATCCTGCATAAATTTAAATTTTACATTGTTTGGAAATCCATTAACTTCCAGGGTGACCCCTGTTTTCCTGCCGAGGGAGCGAGAGAAGCATGTTTTCTAGTGACTACAAGTGACATGTTTCTCATTGACAAGGAGGCCAGAGGACTTCCGGTTCCCTGAACTACCATCTGTTGATTTTCTGAGCCTTTGCACTGGGGCGAGTGAGAAGAAAATCAGGCCCTATAATTTCAGGGTAATCTTATAAACACTACAGCAGCAATGCTGGGACGGAGCGGTCTTTTTCTGTTCCCTCTCTGGAAACGCCCTGGGACTCCTCTATGACCCCCAAAATCTCAGAAAGGTGTCCCCTCCCCCTCCAAAAATGTCCCTCCATCTCCCCAGAACCCACCAATGTTCTCGCTCTCACCGACCTCTCCTCTGCTTCTGCCTCGTGTCCCCAGACCCCTTTCCTAAAACAGGGTGTGTGGTTTGAGGGGCGGAGCGGTGTTTATTAAATGTCCCTTTAACCGCAGTAACCACAACTCCCCCCCCCCCCTTTCAGTGCCAGAGCCCCTCCTCCAGCAAGCAGAAGATTTCCATGCCCGCGCTGTCCCCATGAGTCTGTCACCCTCTATTCACAGGCAGCCTGTCCGGCTCCCTCTGCAAGACACAAAACTCGGAGCCGGAGCCCCCTTCCCGACTCACCTATTGAGACTGAGGCCCAACACCTACTATCGGCTGAGTGCCCCCAGCCCTGCCACACCAGACTCCCCCCCACCCGTCGTCCCATTGCTGTGGGGTCTCCAGCCGAGACCAGTCTCCGGCTTGTCAGACTCTCCTGTGTGTGCGGGGTGGGGTGAATCCATTGCTAACGTGGGGTTTCATTTACAATCTGCCTCTTTTCCCTTCTCCCCCAGGGTCCTGCTGGCAGGTGGCTCTGACCCAGTCGGGGCCAGCGCTGAAGAAGCCCGGAGAGTCCCACACGCTGCAATGTGCCACCAGCGGGTTCGCTCTGAGCAGCGCCTGGATGGACTGGGTCAGACAGGAGCCGGGAAAGGGCTGGAGTGGCTGGCTGAATATTATGATGAGTCAAAAAAACAGCACAACGCTTCCTCCATCCAGGGCCGATTCACCGCCTCCAAGGACAGCACCAGCTTCTCCCTGCACATGACCAGCCTGAAGCCCGAGGACACCGCCGTGTATTACTGTGCGAGAGACGCACACAGTCAGGGGAAGCCAGTCCGGGCTCGGACAAAAACCTTCCTAGCAGCTGCAGAAGAAGTTCTCCGCCTGGGGGCGCTAATGAGTCACAGACAGTGAGGAACCGCGTGATGGGAGCATTGGAGAGAAGGGGTCCGGGTAGAAATGCAGGTCCCCGGATTATAGGTATTTCCAGGCCAGCAGCATTTCGAAATGCACCTTATTCATCCTTCACTCTGGAATTGCTCATTACGTCAGACACGGTCATGCAAAGAGTTCGTCTCACTCCCTTTTGTACTGCAAACACGCAGGGTCGCCCAGAGGATTCCGGGGGCCTGGGGTCGTAGTCGGCAGGCGGCTCCGGTGGACCTCTCGCAGGCGTGCCTGCGGAGGGTCCGCTGGTCCCGCGCTCCGGTGGAGCATCCGCAGCCACGCTTGTGGGAGGTCCACCAGAGCCGCGGGACCGGCAAGTGGCAGGATGTCCCCCGTGAGGCGAAATGTCTAGAGCAGGCCCTGTTCGGCAGCGGGGGGCCCTTCCCTTCCGGGACCCGCCGCCGAAGTGCCCCAAAGACCCACGGCGGGGGCCCCTCGCCGGCGAATTACCGCCGAAGCGGGACCCACCGCCGAAGTGCAGCCCACTCTTCGCGATAATTCGGTGGCGGGGGGCCCCCACCGCTGGTCTTCAGGGCACTTCGGCGGTGGGTCCTGGAATGGAAGGGTCCCCCCGCAGCCGAATTACCGCCGAAGACCGGGTTGCACTTCGGCAGCAGGTCCCGCTTCGGTGGTAATTTGCTGGCGAGGGTCCTTCCGCCCCGGAGAGTAAGGACCCCCCGCCGGCAAAGACCGGGAGCTGAAGAAGCTCCGGAGCCCTGCCCCACAAGAGTTTTCCGGGCCCCCCGGAGCGAGTGAAGGACCCCGCTCCAGGGGCCCCAAAAAACTCTCGTGGGGGCCCCTGCGGAGCCCGGGGTCTGGAGCAAATTGCCCCTCTTGCCCCACCCCAGGCGGCCCTGCAAACACGCACAAAAAACAGAAAGAAACACACACAAACACAGAGACACATCAGTGTGCACATAAACACACTAACACAGACACAGCACGAATATTAGCAGAAATAAACCCATTCTTACAAACCCAAATATATATACCTGTAACCCTTCTGCCCCTCTGAGTTGGCAGCAACAAGGGCCGGGTTCAGTATCCAGGGGTTCCGTTTCAGTAACACAATGCATAACCGGCTCGAGCCCCCACCCAGTGACCTGGGACACTCACATACCACACCCCCCTGGGCGCCTCTAGGAGGCAATACTTCCCCTCTCGCAAGCACGGAGTCTGAGGGTAGCAAAATCTTTTTAATAAAGGAAGGAATTAATGCGGCATCCCATTGGAGAAACACCACAAACAGGGTTATAACATAAACCATAAACAGAAACCCACCTCCAGGTACGTTTGGCACTGTCCCTTTTTCCCTTAGGGTTTTAAGTCCAATCATCCCAAAGTCCAACAACCCAAAAGTCTCTGGTCAATGCCACCCCAGAGTTCGAGAGTTTATCTGTAGAGGTCCCTCCTCCCAGCCTGGATAGAAAGGGGCACCTTACGTGGTCCGGGGCCAACTGCCCTGCCTCTCCGTGGGTTCTGCTTCCGCCTTCTCCACGAACTGCTCTGCTTTACCAGCCGCTCCACGCTGCTCCTCCAGCCGTCCTCAGAAACTGCTCCGCTCCACCAGCTGCTCTGCTCCATGAGCTGCTCCAGTTCTCTCTGCAAACTGCTCGGCTCCACTCGTTCTGTGGGCCGCTCCACCCATCCCACAGCTACTCCGCTCTGTCAGCCGCTCTGTCACCACCAGCTGTCCCGTGCTCCACTCCGCCAGCAGCTCTGTTCCACAGTATAGCTTTGGGCTCCCCACTAGTTAGCACCGTACTCAGTGCTCTCAGATCAGTGATTTTAGCTTTTTAGTGATTTTCAGCTCTTAGTGATTCCAGCTCATAGTAGGGGAGCCCCAGTGCTAGTGCACCATTAGCCCAAAGTGAGTTCAGCTCCGTAACCTGTATTTAAATTCTTAAGGGAATAAAAAAATCAACTCTGACATTCCACCGTGGAGAGAGGAGGGGGTGCAACTGGTGCTTCTGGCTCCACAAGGAAACTGCACCACCAGACACAAATACCTGTCCCCAGCCTCTCTCAGTTCACTGGGTTTTGGAACCCATGTCCCATGTCTAGCCAGTACCACCCAACTGAGGGTGAGTCATTTGTCACCAAGCAGTCCCACAGCTTGGCAGTCTGGGATAGGGTAGGCGTGCCTATGCAAATACACTCTCTCACATTCTTTCCACCAGATGTCAGGGTAGAGCTTATCCTGACTCTGCTTACATCCTCCCCCAGCCAAGAATTTGTCGTCCCGACAAATCACATTCCCTACTATACCAACTTATTGGTCCCCTCCAAAAGGCATTAGATAGCCCACTTTAGCTTTCACAAACCTGTGTGCTAAATGTATAGGCTCCTCACTAATTACCCCAGGTGCATCGTAAGTTAACCGTTTCACTGGTCTTATTACCCTGTCTTGCCTATTGAGAATCTCTGTTGCTATGGTAGAGGGGACATCCTCTTGAGTGACGGATGGGGAGGTTTCCTGTGAGTTCCCCTCGGGTACTGGCATAGGCCCCTGCATTTCTAGTTCTAACAGTGGAGGGTCGCAGGTGCTCTGGACATCCTCCATCTGTATGTCACCACTGTCCAATAGTCTGTGTAAGTCACTACACGGGGGTCCCACCAGTGGCTCAGGGATGTCAGGAATGGGCCTAAATACTTCTGCCATAGGGTTTAGGGCGGAAGAGGATGTGCTCTCTTCTAATTCAGCGGATCGAGACTGAAATCTTGTCTTCATCCCAGGATACACCATGGTTGTGTCTTCCTCCTCAGACTCACTGTCAGATGTGCTGAGTAGGGGTAGGTTAGTTGCAGGAGGCCGGCTGTCCACGTTGGAAGGCGGCTTTGGTACAGCACCTTCGTTCTGCCCAGTTGCCCTGTTGTGGCCTATCTCATAAGGGCTGCCTACCAATTCTCCCACAGGAAGCAAAAGGTTTCTATGCACGGTTTTGGTCTGCCCTGGACCCTCTTCAGGTTTGATCTTGTAGACCGGCAGGTCTCCTAGCTTTTCCATCACTAAGTAAGGTATTGCCTTCCATCTGTCAGCTATCTTGTGCTTGCCAGCAATACCCAAATTTCACAGCAGGACTCTGTCCCTTGGCTGGAGCTCTTGCAGACGCACCCTAGCATCATATCGCTGTTTGTTGCGGTCTGCGTTCTTCCGAGCTGCAGACGTAGCTAAGTGATAAGCATCCCGTAGCTTTTCTCGTAGTCGGGATAGATATTGCTGATAGGTTTCATAGCTATCGCCATCCTCTGATACACCAAAGCACAAATCTATGGGTAGTCTTGGTTCTCGCCTAAACATCAAGAGATATGGGGTGACCCCCATAGCATCGTTCTTTGTGGCATTGTAGGCGTGCACCAGAAATGCAACATGTTGGCTCCAGGTTGCCTTCTGCTCTGGCCGCAAAGTCCCTAACATATCCAATAGGGTTCGGTTGAACCTCTCTGGCTGAGGGTCACCTTGTGGGTGGTAAGGCGTTGTCCTCGACTTTTTAATACCTGCTATCTTCAGCACCTCCTTCAGAAGGTGACTCTCAAAATCTCGTCCCTGATCTGAGTGTATCCGGGCTGGGAATCCATAAACTGAGAAATATTTTTCCCACAGTACTCGAGCGACGGTAGTGGCCTTCTGATCACGTGTGGGGTATGCCTGTGCATATCGCGTATAATGGTCGGTCACTACTAGAATGTTCCCAATATTCCTCTTGTCCACTTCTAAGGACAAGAAATCAATGCAAACCAGCTCCAGAGGTTTGTTGCTGGTGATGTTCTTCAGATATGCGGCCCTTGTGGGCAGAGTTTTCCTTTGAACACATCGAGCGCAGGTATCACATTTTCTGCGAACATCTTCGGCCATCCGAGGCCAATAGAACCTACTGCGGATAAGTTCCAGGGTCCTCTCCATCCCTAAATGTCCAAAGTCATCATGCAGGGCCCTCATGGCCAGGGCTCTGTACTCTTTTGGCAGCACTAGTTGATTCCGTTGCTTTTGTAGAGGGTCTGTGGTCACGCGGTGTAGCATTCCCTGAATCAGTTTCAGTTTGGTCCATTCTCTCAATAGTAGTTTACCCTCTGGGGTAGGTGGGACAACCGCAGCTGGGCCTCGCCCCTCTCTTTTGGCAAGTAGTGTATCACAAATGTCAATATCTTGCAGCTGGGCTTCCTGCCAGTCAGCTGCATTGAGCATGAGCAAGGGAGATTGGTCCAAAGCAATATAGTTCACTGAAGCAGAAGGCACGCATTCAGGGGGCAGGCCCAAAGCTTCAGCAACGCATCCATGAAGGCTCTCAGGGGACTCCGGCTCTCGGCAACTCACACTGCAGATAGCTCTCATGCCATCTGTGGGTATCACAGCGACATCAGGTACCTGCGAACGTCTGGACAAGGCATCTGCATCTACATTGCTCCTCCCTGATCGGTACTGAATGCTGAACTCATAGCTAGCCAAGGCGGCCACCCATCTCTGGCCTGTAGCATCCAATTTAGCACTTGTTAACACATAGGTCAGTGGGTTGTTGTCTGTCCACACCTGGAACTGAGCACCGTACAAGTAGTCTCGAAATTTCTCAGTGATGGCCCATTTCAAGGCCAAGAACTCCAGCTTGTGGATGGGGTAGCGAGTTTCACTGTCAGACAGTCCTCGGCTGGCAAAGGCTACCGGTTTGCGTTTGCCTTCCACTTCCTGATACAGTACTGCTCCCAGACCCTCCAAACTGGCATCAGTATGCAGGATAAACGGTTTGCTTGGGTCAGCAAAGACTAGGATGGGAGCATGAGTTAGGCAAGTAATGATTTCCCGAAAAGCCCTCTCACATCTTTCATCCCACTGCGGCCCAAATGGTTCGAAGGGGCCATAGTGTCTCTGCAAAGGAGGCTTTGGAGGCCTCCGCTTATTCTGGGTCTTAGATTTGTTCTTGTTGGACTGGTATCCCCTGGTAAGATCATTCAGAGGTTTTACAATCGTAGCATAGTTCTTCACAAATCTGCGGTAGTAGCCACTAAATCCAAGAAACGTCTTGAGTTCTCTGTAGTTAATGGGACGTGGCCAGGTAGTGAGTGCTTCTATTTTATCGGGGTCAGTACTCACACCCTCTTGGGACACGATGTGACCTACATACTTCACTGAGGTTTGGCAGAACTGGCATTTATCAATTGAAATCTTCAAACCATATGCCTCCAACCTATCGAGCACTTTAAGAAGTCTTTCTTCATGTTCCTCCAGGGTTCTTCCAAACACAATCAGGTCATCCAAGTAAACTAACACCTGCAGTAAATTCATGTCTCCCACGACTTTTTCCATAAGTCGTTGAAATGTGGCAGGGGCCCCAGAAATCCCTTGTGGCATGCGTTCGAACTGGTAGAACCCTAACGGGCAGATGAAGGCTGTCTTCTCCTTATCCTCTTCTCCCAGAGGGATCTGGTAGTATCCACTCCGAAGATCCAACACAGAGAACCACTGACTACCAAGCAAACAGTCCAAGGCATCTTGTACTCGAGGCATGGTGTATTGATCAACTGTAGTGCGCCTGTTTAGGGTGCGGTAGTCAATACACATCCGGATTTTTCCACTCTTCTTACGAACGACCACAATGGGTGAGGCATAGGGGCTTCGTGACTCTGTGATGATACCATTCGCGATCAGCTCTTGAAGATGATGGTGCACGTCTTCCATCTCAGAGAGGGCAATCCTCCTAGACCTCTCCCTGAAGGGTCGGGGATCTTGTAGCCTGATATGGTGTTCCACTCCCTTTGCACATCCCACGTCCCACTCATGTAGTGAGAACACCTTGGATCTCTCGCAAAGCTTCTTCCTCAGGCGATCCTTCCACTCCTCAGACAGCGGTGAGTCCCCGAAGTCAAACTTCGCAGGATCTATCATTGGAACTTCAGCTTCACACTGGGGTCTCACAACGCTTTCAGGCTCAAAGATGTCTGCAATCTTCTGCCCTGGTTTACAAACACATCACGGCGTGTTTCATTAGCAACCAGTATCGTCACCTCCTCCTGGGCTTCAACAGGTAGGGTTATGACTCCACTGAGAACCAGCACTCCTTCTGGGAGCCCTCCCTTGGTTGGCTGCTCTACCACAGCTAATGTTCCCTTACTGCCTTTTAGGCAGGTACTCCTGACAATCACCTCCTTTTCTGACATGGCAGGCACCACTAAAGGGACCGGGCCCGCATACCTCAGTGCTCCTACTGGCAAATCAGGCATCACTTTTCTTGTGTCCTCAATTTTTCTGTAAGCCGCGGCACAGTGTGTGTGTATCACCAAGGTGTTCAAATATTGGTCTCCTGCTTGCTGTCTGCAGTAATCGGCCAGTATCCTAAAGAGGCTGGAGTTGGTCCCTATCAGCACAGACACATCAGAGGTCCCTTTCGGGTCAGGGCATATTAAGGCAGCGGTGTCTACCTCTTGCCTTACCCCAGCAACCTCCTCTGGGAATTCCAGGTGCACTATGACATACCCTTGATAGGGGTATTCATCCATGCTGAGGCCACACAGACCAATGCCAGTCAGTGGCTGTATGGGCAGGTGCCTAAGCATCTGTTGGTAGAATGACTGAAATATAATAGTCACTTGAGATCCAGTGTCAAGCACGGCTTTACACTCCGCCCCTTCAATCCTCACCATGACCTCTGCTCGAGGCCCTATCAGTCCTGCAGGGATCCCAGCTGGATGGTCTCTTCTGGGGGAATCTTCAAATCCTCTAGGCCTAGGTGGTCTCTGTCCCCGGACCTTCTGACAGCTACTGGATCTTTTCCCATTAATCCTCAGCTTTTCATACACTAAAGAGGGGTTCTCTTCCTTATGGCAGTTAGCAGCACTGTGCCCATCCTGACCACACCGGTAGCAAAAGAATTGTCCTTTCCCCATTCGGCGAGGTGGGACGGTGACTCTAGATACTGACTTCTCTATCGTCACAGTCTGAGGCTCCTTATTCCTGGAAATCTTAGCTTGGTCAATGATGCTTTGCAGCTCAGCTATCCGTTCTGTCAGGACTTGCATTTGTTTGGCAAGTTCCTCTGTGGTGCTCACATCAGTACACTGGCCATTGGCGGTGGCGTCGTGCTGGCTGGTTCCAATGTTTGGGCTTCCCAACACTCGCTGGCTGCCTGCCTTTCTTCTTCGCTGACCTCCTTTATCAGCTGGGAGTAACTTGGGGGATGTTCCTGCCGTTCTCTTAGTCGGAGGTGAAGTAGGATGGGGTTCTGATACTGAGTCCCTCTTACAACTTGAGCCAGTCTGGTCTGATCCATCTGCTCAGCAGTCACTGCTCCCCTCATACAGCTCTCTGAAGTAGTCTCTCCAGCCTCTGTATATAGGCTGAAATTTTCTCACCCCTTTGCTGTTGGGAATTAATGATTT